>NW_023597034.1:46853556-46861056 GCF_011947565.3 Pollicipes pollicipes
GTTGGCACGTGCGGCACTTCTGGGGAGGAGGGACCCAGGCCTTTACCGGGACCATGAGGTATCCGCAGTGGATGGCACGTGGGAGCTTTAGCCCCCCTAAATCGCGGCGGGCGAGTGGTTGGGGCCAGGTGGGCGGGGAGGGCAGCGCATAACCTCGCACACCCCCTGCTCGGCCAGCTCCTCCAGTGTCTTGTTGTCCGACAGCTCGGTGAGCTCCGGGCTGTAAACGACCGCCTGGATGGTGTTCAGGCGGTCTGCGATGGTGGCTGTGACCGCCCGCCCCAGACAACTGCTCAATTTGAACAGGGCCTCTGCCTGACGCTCCGAAGAAACCCTGCCTAGCAGGGCTCCCGAGCGGAGCGGTTTGGCTGCATCCACTTTGCCGGCGTGGAGCTCAAGCTCCCGACGGATGACGAAAGGGTTCGTTGTGCGGAAACTTGCCGTCGACGTTTTTGATGAGCACGAAGCTCGGCCTCTCCGGAGGGGAAGTGGAAGGGGGGAGGGGGTTACACAAGTCCTTCGCCGGGCCGGTCGCCGTGGTGGGGGGGGGGAGATGTTGATGACATCTTGGGACCCTAACCTTAACTTGACTTAGATAACTTATGAACTAGTTATTACGACTTAGAACTAAACAACACAGCTCCGACCCACATTAAGCTGTCGCGAGCACAAGCGCGGATCAGACACCCGCCCGTTGTCCTTACAGCGGCTGGCAGGGGGCAGCACTTCCTGGCGACGGCAATGGGCGGAGCCTAAATGATGGCGCGAGCACGGTACGCCGAAAGCGTAAATACTAATTACTGTTTTGAAACGAAGACGGGCGAGGCGGAATACAGTGAACGCCACCAGGGCAATGTGTGATGGAATTTAGCAAAAATACCACCACCCGTTGCTCAGCGACAAAAACTAACAGAAACGCAGCAGAGCTGAAACACGACGCATTGAACCACGCCGCAAATAGGAAGGCGTGCCGACACGGCAGGCTTTTTCATTCAGGGGAATGAAACGGATGCGTCATTTTCAAATCGTATTACTAACATGCCAGATGCTACCATATATCTCTTTTTGCTCATGCTTGAAAAATACGAAAGCTATTTTTGTTTGTAATTATGCATCACACAGCTACATTGAGTCACATTTATGCAGTCAAAAACAACTTTTCATCTATTTAACAACATTATTCTAACAACAGTGCGTAACTTTGCACGCAGTGTTTTGTTTTCAACACGTTTATTGAGCTACCATGAATATTTTGTTAGCTAGGCAGCGTTTTAGTGTGTGTGTGTGTGTGGTGTGTGTGTGTGTGTGTGTGTGTGTGTGTGTGTGTGTGTGTGTGTGTGTGTGTGTGTGGTGTGTGTGTGTGTGTGTGTGTGTGTGTTGTGTGTGTGTGTGTGTGTGTGTGTGTGTGGTGTGTGGTGTGTGTGGTGTGTGTGTGTGTGTGTGTGTGTGTGTGTGTGTGTGTGTGTGTGTGTGTGTGTGTGTGTGTGGTTGTGTGTGTGTGTGTGTGTTTGGTGCGTTCTGCGTCTGCGTAACGTCTCTCGTACGCCGTGCCTACTTTGGACACAATATATCATTCTTCCATACTCACAAATCTTGGTGCAGTGTTAAGTACTAGTTGTCGCCATCATCATTCGACATTTGCATGATTGCTGGTGCTTGGACATCTCATATGCATACTAGTCACTCTCCATCGCTCTGTTCATCGCACAAGCCACTCAAAGTCTCATAAAATGTTTATTTGAAGTATGAATGGACGGTCTTCACTCGAGCATGAAAGAGTGGCATGTCCACCCACGCTTATTTCCTGAACTATGTTCAAGGTGTTTAACCTTTTAAATCATTACAGAAAATCACAGGTACGCAAATCCATTGTTAGTGTTCATTTGTGCATAGTTTCGTGCGAGTGAAGTAGAATGAATTGACGCAGATCAACAAGTGCCTACTCAATGTCTTTTATTTGTGGATCCAAATAATACCTAGCTCAGTTTTGTGGCCCAGAAAGTTATCTTAGCTCCAGGGGTATAGAGAACTGCTTGTTCATTCTCTGAAACACAATGGATTGTGAACGAAAGTGGATAAAAAAAAAAACAGTTGTGAGGATGCGACAATCTTCTGGCAGACACCTGGAAATGGGTCAGCTGAGGCAGCATACTTGATTTGAAGCTGGTGTTTAACTCGTAAATTTAGCTGGCTGACTAGGCTAACAGAGGCTATGGTTTTGCCATGGAGTTAATTTTTAACTTTTTCAGACAGGGGTTTGGTTTCAAAACTCTTTGGTGTGCTTTCTGTTAACAAAACATGCTCCTTTCCCGCGCTGCAACTCTGAAATACAGTGCCACCCATAGGGGTTAAGTGGGGTTGCTGGCAGGATCAGGAATAATGGTAGCTATTTTACGTTAAGATAGGGTTTTAGATCATCAGCTAATTAAATTATCTTGAAGAAAACAGGAGCTCTGGTTTTCCACAGTAGCATGCCTGAGTGTCACTCATTCGTATCAAGTTATCAATGTGATCTTTTAATCAGATAATTGTGTTTGTGGAATATTTTGCTGGGCTGTGTCCTATATGGTCTGCCTGTGAGTTACTTAGAATTGAAAGCTGTGCATTTTGTTGTTATAAATATTCTTTTTTGAGTTGATTTGACTATTTAGTGGTAATTTCAAATTGATTATTTTCAATCCGTCCAATCCGTGCGAGCTGACAATGTAAAATTCCGGTCCGGTCTAAATCCATGTCTGGTAAAGTTCTGATTCCGTTCATTCCAGCCCGCTGATTGATGTACAGTTCGTGGAATTATCCAATCCGTAAAGTGCTCTACTACCACTCATGCGTGTGGGCTTAGTTTAATGCAATGTAACAATGCCCCTCTTTGGTTGAGCACATTATTGGCATAGCCGTTTCCGGTCTAGTGGCATTTTATATGTATATATAATATATATATATATATATATATATATATTATATATATATATATATATGGTTAACGCAGCCGGTAATCTAGAAAGGAAATCATTGTCGGCATTTAAGCAAAGTCCTACGCCTGTCTCCCACAACACATAATATCCTGACTTGTCGGAGAATGGCTACGCGTCTGAAGAATCATGCATGAGGTGAGATGGTCGTTCTAGTTTAATCCAAGGGCGTTCTAGAAGAGGCATCGCCTGCGCTTATGAACTGGCGTCACTGAACTGTCTGGTGGCATGTGTTGATAAGTTGCACCTAACCTGGAACTAAAAATTTTAGACGATGTCTCATGCCTTTAGTTTGTTGAAAACGATAACCACTTTGACCCCTACGATGTGGTGGTGCTTATGAATCAGTGATCAAAATATGTGATGTTATAATGGATGATGAACTTCATGTGAAAATTACATGTTCTAACATGCAGCAAGCTGTGTTACAGTGCCTTAGCAGTACCGGTCATTGCAGCAATATTGCATATTTTACCCAATGAAAATCAACAATTAGTTAAGTTAAGGTATTGAAATGAACCAGGTCTGCAGATAAGTTTTTTCTCTTCAAAATCCTTAATGTAAAGGATTCATTTGATACATTTTTTGTGCTCGGCGAACAGGTCCGAATGGGATTGGAAAATCTGTGAAAAACGGATTGGCAGGTGGATTAGATCTGGACTAGACGGACTAGACTAGACGGGACCCTGAAATCGAATCGGTGAAGGGCTTTAGTTGACGTACATAACATCCATGTTGACTAATTCCTCTTGGTATGTGACAGGCTGGTTGGGTTTTGGTACTTGTGGGCAAAATCATGTTCAAAATCAGCGTAAAGCCTTCCTAAATACCCTCAGGTTTAAACTCGGCAAGCAACAAAGTTGCATTGGTCGTGCAAACCTTTAGTCAAACCTGTTCAAAAGCATCATTGGACGAGCAGCTCCGATTAGACTAGAGGAGGAGTACCTAAGCTGCCCTTCTGGCGCCATCAGTCCATCTCATGCCAACAGCCAAACCACGTGCATCATGGCACTGAGGGCCGCAAAGATGCGAAACACAAGGTGTGAATATCTGACGTTTTGGTCCGCATCCCGGTTTTTAACCGTCTTTTACCCCACAGAAGGTCTTATAGTGGACAGCCGCCGAGCGCCGCCACCAGCGGCACTGACGTGCGACGGCAGAGGGTCTTGAGTGGTGCCAGCGCCGCCACTAGAGGCACTGACGTGCGACGGCAGACCGGGGCCGGGATAGCGTCAGCACCGCCACTAGCGGCACTGACGTGCGACGGCAGACCAGGTCCTGAGTGGTGCCAACGCCGCCACTAACGGCACTGACGGGCGACGGCAGACCGGGTTCTGAGGTGCCAGCGCCACCACCAGCGGCACTGACGTGCGACGGCAGGCCGCGGGGGGGCAGTGCCAGCGACGGGCGGGCACGCGGCCGTCGGCTCGGCCCAGCCTGGCTTTTTGTGTGCTTGTACGCGCGGGTCGGTTTTTCCAAGGGACATTATGTTGGGCCGGCGCATAAATAAAGCAAAGGTGCTGGGGTTCAATTAGCTGTCGGCCGTTTTTACCGGCTGCTTCTAACACCATGCCGCGCATGCCAAGTACCGGCGGTGACTCGGGCCGGAAACGGCGACGCGGAAGAGGGCTGTTGCGCGGCGCGGCTTGCGCCCGCCTCGGAATCGTGAAGCGGCTTCTTCAGCACGCGCTCGTGGTGTGGCGGGGTCAATTTGACCCTTCCGAAGGATTGTCCAGAATGGTTTCCGAACAGCGCAACACAGCCTCGCTGAACTTTACATAACTATAGGCAAATGAATAGCAGATCTTTTGAAGTACAAATTAGGTATGCCTTGTTAAAGTCGCTTTACTTAGCAGGTCAGTCAGACATGACTCAAGAAATGACATTTGACGGAATCAGCGCAATGTGATGCGGCAACGAAATGTTGGACGAACCCATACATGTCCTGAGTAGTTTCGCAGGTATTAAATCAATGCAAGCTAGCATAACAACAAATTCAATTAACCTAGGGTCAGATATGAAGATCAAACCGAGGTCAAAACTGCCGTGCCTTTTTACTCCAAAGCTTGGTGTTTGACATAGTTCCTAGGGCTCATTTCAAATGTATCAACGACAGGGGTGTAGCAGGCATGTTCCAAGGCCTTTTTAAGGTCAGAGTAGGTCACTGGACCTGAAATGACCCAGGTCAACACTTTTTATTTGGGAACATACCGCCTAGGCCTATGGTCTAGGCGTCGTGGTCCTTGACGCTTAATTGAATGACAAAATAATGAACTCAAAATAACCCCAGAATTCGGCGCGCCATAAAACCCCAACCATCACTGAATGACGAAATAAAAGAAATCTTGTGAGTATTTGGCCACCTTTACCTTTTAAAGGTCAAACAAAGTCACTGAGTTTGCTTGAACACCACTGACCCTTTGCTTAGAGCAGGTATCTATCTTACGTAAGTTGTTCAGTGCATTGACGAGGAACATTAGCCACATAAATAAGAAAGTAGTGTTGGCCTTATTCCTCGGAAAAACCAGGAGAATAGAGATATAATTGGTTTGCATATTTCAACAACATGCCTTTTTCGAATCAACAGCAGAAGTGAGAATCTCTAGAAGATCAAAGATCTTTTAGATCCCAGATAATAAGAAGATAGAAGATCTCAAACAGAATCTCTTTGCTATTGTTTCGAGAAAGGCATGTTACCCGGAATATCAACCTAACTATATTTCTAGTTTCCTGTTTTTTCCGAGGAATAATCTAATACTTACTGTCTTATCTAGGTATCTATCTTTGCTGGAGGTTGCATCAGGGAGGTCTGCAGGCACTTGCAAAACCATATTTGGCCCTGAGGTCACGGCCCAGGAGTATCAAATTTTGGCACAAGAGAATTCACATGTGAGGTAATTGCGCAGTGAGGTAGTTGCATGCCAATACCTAGGAAAATGTACAAACTGTGCCTAAAACTAGTTCATCACTGAAACCACGCGTCACGATCTTTCTGTTCAGTGAGTTTCTTGTGCCGCACCATTGTTTATGCATATGTTTGCAGCTGCCAAAGATGCCACTGTAAGCTTGAGACCATAAACTGCATGGGATGCTCTGGTCATGCCGAACAGGGGAGTGCGGTAACTTGGTCGCAGCGATGGTCTGCTCACCGTGACCAGTGCACGTGACCGACGACAACAGTGAGGACCAGGTTGCCTGCCGCCGATGTAGATCATGCGTCTCACCAGGCTGTTTCCCCCGGCAAGTTGGGTCGATTTTCAAAGCTTGGTCTCACAGTCATTCCTGCTAACCCGCTATTTTTGCGTGCATGAAATCAGCAGTGCCTAGTTGGATAGACAATCACTGAGTTGCGGGCATGTGTTGAGTGGCAGCTTGACCAGTGGCCTGCTGCCAGCCAGCACGACCTGCAAGATAGCTTACATATATACACATATATATATATATATAAATATATATATATATAGATATATATATATATATAGTATATATATATATATATATATATATATGTAGTCACGACCACCAGTGAGCATTTGTCGTTGTCTCAATATGCTGCACCCAGGGTCATGCATCGCGTACACCTATGTCGGAGGCCTATCACTGAGTGTCAATGGCTTGTGTTGATATTTCGACCTTACCTGTCACTAGCACCAAGTATACGGCTGGCGTGTCACCATCGCCAACCAGCCCGTCGTCAACCGTCAGGCGGATTATGAGTCGCCACCCGCCACCGCCATCTAGTAACGGATGCCTGTTACTACTGCCACCGCCAACTGTTTAGTACGGTCACCACCACCGCCACTGTGGACGGATGACTCGCCACTACAACCGCCAACTGTGACGGATGACTCGCCACTACCACCAGCCGACTGTGACGATTACCTGTCACTACCACCGCCAACTGTGGCGAATGGCCCGCCACTACCACCGCCGACTGTGACGAATTACCTGTCACTATCACCGCCAACTGTCACCCCTGGCCTGTCACTACCACAGCCATCTATGACGGCCGATCCGTCACCGTTAGCTGACATGACAGCTAGCTTGCCACCACACTGCCGACTTACAGCTGCCACTGGCTTTGACGGCCGGCATGTCAACGCCACCAACTGTGGCAACCGGTCCTGCCGCCATGAATCATGACGGGCGTCGCGGCATCTCCGCTAATCGTAATGCTCGGAAGCGTCCGAAATAGTAATGTAGGGCATTTCACGCGCGCTCGGGTGGGGGTCAAATTGACCCCCGAACGTTTTTCCTAAATGGTTTCCGAACGACGCGGCGTAGCCGCGCCAAATTTTGTATAGCAGCATGAAATGTATAGAAGATCTTCTAGTATCAAAAACTTGATGAACCTTGTAAGGTCGGTTAGCTATGGCGGGTCAAAATCAGACCATGATATTAGCGAAGGCAGTTTCCAGGGCATCGTCTAGTCTGATCCAATAAGACACTGTTAGACAAAGCCATACATCTCCGATATTTTTTCTTAGGTAGCACTACAAAAGTAAATCGACCTAATGGAAAAAGTGAA
>NW_023597034.1:46866056-47025111 GCF_011947565.3 Pollicipes pollicipes
ACTGGACTTAACTTGACGGATCATTATTACCAGCAAAGCTGTTGAACATACGGAAGGCTAAGTTTCTCCATAAGTTTTATTTTGCTTGGTTCATTTTCGCTATTCTTTGCCGTTGCCAGGCGGCCCAATTTGCGTCGGTCGGTTGTCAGAGTTCTGCACGAAATATGCAGTCTGCTTTGCGCGTTACGAGTCATTCGGTCTCATTTCACTCCGATTGCATCATTCTGGTTAGTAGTGAGTTGTCAGCTGGCCTCATAATGGCTCGTGTGAATGTTTCAGTTGCTTGATTGATGGACTGATTCAGAGTGGTGCTGCATTGGCAGTAAGATGCATGGTTAGTCCGTCTACGTCCACCATTTAGCAGTCTAGTGCAGTATTCGAATATGTTCTCAATATCACGTTTTCTCTGGCCATCGCTACATGCAGCGTAAAATAGCCAATTTGTGAAAAGTGGGAAGTTATGTCAGTGACAGCAACCATGTTTGTATTTTAAATCAGAAATGGATGTCCGATGTTGGTGGCATTTTTGTTCTGCCGTGTTGGTTTGACATACAGCTGTGTGAGATTTAGAAATGTTATTGTGCTGCTGCCCTTTATCAACACAAGTTATGACTCTTTGGGTGTGGAACTCTTGATAAAGATGGCTAGCCTTTCATTGCTGGTGCTCAGGACACAGATAGCTTATCTTTCAATACTGTCTCAGGAGATTGCAGTTGTAGATAAATTTTGTATTTTAGGCAATGATGCAAGTTCAGGCCGTCGAGCATTGTAAACGGTGAAGACCTGGATACAGAGCCGTTCAAATGTGGCTCATGACAAAGCGTAATGAAATGCTTCGCTCGATGTAAAGGTTTCCACTTGTTAAATATGGTTGGAAGCCTAGCAAGGAATGACTTGATCTGTCTATTTTCTCATGGCCCGCACGATTTGAACGTTTGAACGTCTGATAAACTCACTGAGTTTTTGTACATTCCGCTCCTTCTGCAGCTTTCTTTAACTTGAGGAGGGCTGCGATTCATAAGCGCCCGCTGTCATCCATAACATCGCAATATCTTTGAATTTTTCGTAAAAACGGCCTTTGTAACATGACAGTCGCATGAAGCGTAGAGTGAACAGATCATTGAAAGGAAGTTCATCTAAACTGCGGCAGCATTGGTTTTAGCGGGGAGAAGTTCGCAGCTCGCAGACCCCGTCCGCGTTTTCTCTCCATTGCACCATAACCATCGCAATTACTGCTTTGGTCGCTCAGCAATCGGGATCAGGCTTTTGTCACACTACAGGCAAAACTGAGTTCGCCAAACAAGGCAAGAGGACAACTATGAGCATGCCAACTTTGCGGTAGTGGGTCAATATTTGCATGTGTGCTTTCAGAGAAACCGTCTGCATGTGCTTTTTCCGATAAGATGCATGGCAAACTGAGCTCGTTATGTAGCACAGGAAGAACAGGGACAGGTTAAAGATGCAAGTGTGCACATCGCAAATGTAATTATGGACAAGGTAGTGGCAATGTACAAGTATCTTCGCTCGCACCAAACGGCATTGTTGCTGTCTCCGACATGGTGCAGAATGGCTCGTCCGCGCAGAAATATTCGTGGCACACTTTGATGCATTGATGCATGACGCATGACGCATGACGCGTGTCAGATTCACGATTTGTGACGTCATGAGCAGCTGTCACCAGCCGGTCGATATTCAGGGCTGTTCTTCAGAGCTCCGCGCGGATTGGCCACGCTCCTGCACACCGCCCCTCGCGCCGTGTGTTGTAACGGGCAGGACTGCAGGACTGGGGTGGGAAATTCGCACGGCTTATCACTCGGTGGCACGGTGGAATGAGAACCCGCGTTACAGCCAGCTGACGTAATTGAGGCCATGATGTGAATAATCTAGGTAAATGCTCGCTGTGTTATCATTTACGACCAACGATTTAACGCATTGCGAAATCAGATGGTCATGTTGCACGAATCCTTGCTACGCTGCGTTCTCGATACAAATATTCAGATAAGCTTCGACAGCAGGAAGCACCATTCATTGGTTCCTCGACATCCAAGGTGAACTGTTTCCCCATTCAGAGGGAATTGACATCCGTTATCTCGATTTTCAGGCTGCCACGCATTTGGAGAGCCACGAGTGTCTCCCCACAGTGATAATTATGTCTTACAGGCCGCAACGTCTTGCTACATTAATGGTTGAGCATCATGTATACTAGCTAACACCAAAACAACAACACTTTGCAGGGGTAACAATCTGCCACTATTCGCAAGGCCGCATATAAATGGAATTATGGACCCAAGCTCTGCCCGTGAGCCTCGGCCCACTGACACAAATTGACAAGAAGGCATGCGCTTTAGCATATTTCTTTTTTACATTACGAAAACTGATGACTTTCGTTTTTTTGGACTGAGCGCGGCTCGTGACATCAGCCGCGCCACAAAGTTAACATCAGCGATCTTGGGGCGAGATGGCCAAGACTTCCGATTGTCGCCTACGTTTTTCTCATCCGACGGTTAGATCATGTGATACCAGGGCTGGTCTTTTAACACCCATCAACCTCCAAAGCAGTGGCCGGGGAAGTACCCGGGCGATGACACTGTTACACCAGCCTTTGGCGACGGTACCAGACTAATCAATGGGTTCGATGGGGGCAAAAACAACCGAGATCGTGTAACTATACCAAACTACGTGCTATTTTTAAGTGGTAAGCGATCTGCGACTGTCCAAGCCCTTGCAATTCCAGTTTTCACCGTCCGACCGTATTGTCATAACGACGTCGCCGCACATTAATCCTAATTCAGTAGGTTATGACACCCGAATCCTTCAATTTCAGCCTGTTTTCCAATACACCGGCAGATGCTGTCGCCGGGCAGGCTCGCAGCGATCACCGAAAGCTTCGACATGATAAATGCACCGTCGCCGAGGAAAGAGCCCTGGGGCTCCACATTTATCCGCTCAACTTCCGACGTCAGACTCCGCAGCCGGTCTGTGTCAGCGACTGGCGTGCTCAAACGGCCTCGGGGCACATGGAGGGCCACGCTGAGCCGCGTTCGGGGCCCGATGACGCCGACACGACGCTGTCGGCGAGCACGGCCCGACCCCGCCGGCTGGATTTAATTTGGCGGCCGCGAGAGTGATGGCCCCCGGGTGACCGCTTGGTCACCGCCGTCTTCACTACGCCTCGCCAGCATGGTCGAGTGCCGTCCACAGGGGGCGGGGCGGGGAGAGGGGAGGGGGCGGACATGTGGCGGCGCTGACAGCCAATGGAGCCGGGGCAGGCCTGAGTACACCCCTGCCGCTGGCGTGACGGTCGGAAGGGCCGGTTGGAGCTCCGGGTCCGGCTCTCCCAGATCCGAGATGACATCGCCGGCGTCTGTGGGGCCGTCAACTTTAGCCATCGCGGCCATAAATAACAGGTCCGCAGTGTCATAACAGACGTTTTCTCAGGAATGATTCACTTCTGATTTTCCGGCCCAGCCGTAAACCCTAGCCCGAGAGTCGTTGTGGGGGGTATAACTCCTCTTCCAGTGGAGCACAACTTCATAACGAGCGATGTCACGCCGTCTGAGACGTGCCCAGGGTTAGATCGTTACCAGGTCCTGATCTCAACTGCCCAACATCCACTTGACGTAACACAAAAACACTCTGTCGGGGGAAAGTACGGACAATGATATTGGCCTAAGTGTGAACTCGTAGCCTTGTGCGAAAGTTTATGCCTACTCCATGGTGTCCTCATGACGCACCCGCGAGTGTAAGTACATGGCGTACACGTACTCGTACCCATAAGTGCCAACCATAGTGCATCCGCCCGTTCTGAGTATTTTTAAGTGGAAATGCCAGATATAGGCAGCGAGATCAGGTAAGGACGAACGCTGAACGGACGAGGGCCTGTGGGAAGCCTTTCGGCGAATGCACGTGTCTTCCACAACTTGCTGCGCAATTCCAAGGGATTTAGCTCTGTCCAACCTAGAACACGTCAGAAATCGACGGGATTCTACGTCGAATCGATCTTTAGTAATCGGCCTGGATCGGCGTCGAATCGATCGTCAGTAATCGACGGGATCGACGTCGGATACATCATCAGCAATCGATCGGGAGACTGGCCGTGCCTCCGTCCGAGATCGGTCTCGGACCCAGCATGCTGCCGCCTGAAATAAGAAAGCTTGGGTACTGCAGACCTCTTAGGCATGCAGTGTAGGCTGCTTTGACCGAAGCTATGTAACGCATTTGCGTTGCTGTAATGCTCTGTTCACCTCGCTAGAATTCGGAAGCGCATTGGAAAATTAGAGATCTCATCGATTAAATTGACTAGACCTTGCCAATCTAGAACCGGTACCGTATAAGCATCTTGACGGAAAGAAAGCAATTTTTTAACAAGACAAGTGACAAACGTGTCCATAAATACTACACTTCACTGCATCCCAGTACATTCCCCCGGCCTGGAGAATCCATCAAAAATGGATGTCTTGGTGCATTGATAAAGTAAGCGTGTAAGCTTACAGAGGTGACAGGTCAATTCGCTCATGCTTTTCAAACATCTACGTAGCTACAACACTTACGGCGATTATCAGTTTGTTCTACTCGGAAAAAAGCTTTCTCACTGGCAGTTGTAAACTACCAGTAAGAAAGCTTGGGCTTGATTTTGCTTGATTTCGAACCTACCATGTCGTGGCTGCCGTTTGTATGAAATTTGGTGCGATACACTTTTTCCCTAAGTAATACCATGTGCTCATAGGTGCTTAAAACTGGCCTGCCATTTTACAAAGATGCGCTTTACCTTTCTGCATTCTCCCACTGTTATATATGTTGGCATAATGCAATTTTGGGCTCACAATCTGGCTCGCCTGGCACGCCTTTGGTGGGCTTATATCGAGAAGGCCAATAACTGCAGCCCTATTCAGTTTTCCGCAATAAACACCCCAATTAAGTAACTGCTTTGTGGTCTAACTTACATGGTATCGAAACCCTGGCTGTTTGCTTAAACTCGAAGTTCCTGCGGCCTGGCACAACTCGATTATCACGGCTGATAAACAGGGGTGGGAGAAGACCATCTGAACCCATCGGAGAAAACAGATGGGCGCTGCCGCATGCGTGTGAATTGTGTTTGGTTGCAAGGACCAGGTTTCCCCCAGCTGGTTTTGGTGGGGTTCGGCGTGTTTTGATCAGCTGAAGTAGCGTGTACCGGGTTACACAACGCTGGCATCAGATGAGACCCAAGATAAGATTGATTTAAGGGAGTTTTTATCGTCCGAAGGCAGTGAAGTAAAACATCAGACATAATGAAATAAGCTTGCTCACAACTATTGGTGTACTTAAAGGTGAAAAGACTTCTCCAGACTACCCAATTATCCTAATTAGTGACTATGCTCCTCAATACAGCACTTTTCATTGTGCTATGAAACGTTTGTATAACGTTGAGGTGCTGCGAACCTAGGCACGCAGAATTGCCGCTCTGCCACCCACTTGTAGCACTTAACTCGCCGAGAGATAACAGTTGCTGTGATAGAAATGTTTGCTTAGCAAATATCGTTCTTCGCTTTTGTTTTCGCCCTTTTTGTGGTGCTCTTGCATATTTATCCGTAAATTTAAGATGCTTAAACGCACTCGCATACTCGGCTATGGCGCTGTTCTTTAGTTATTCGATTACTAGACTTATTTTCTTAACAACTAGAAACCATGCCCAGCATCCTGTATTATGTAGCACAAAACGTGATTCATCCGACCAGATTCGTCCCTCTTATCCTTTATCTTGCTTCATCCTACATCCTCGCGACACCCCGTTTGTCCGGAGCGGGCTACATGCGTCTGCCTCGAGGGGGTCGAGAGCCCTGTGGGAAGGGGGACCCCGACGGCATGCTTAGCGCACATGCGTTGGCCCCCAGGCGCGTGCACGCTTCGCCCACCACTAACTACTTTCATTCATTCCGTAGCTCTGAAATAGTCGCGTCTGGTCGAAAGGGCTCTAATCCGAACAAACAAGTCGTGAGTTAATTTTGCACAGCTTGCTCAACATTGATTGAGAGCCAACTGAAGTCTGCTTTATTTGAAAATCGTGCTTACCGACGCCAGATCAGAACGGCTCGAAGCTAACATCCTCCTTGACCTTGAACGCCGCGTGTCCAATAGAACGACATGATTTGAATGATGTGGCTATGGCGTCATGCATGCCTAAATGACCTCGAAATAATCTGCACGGAATAGTCTGCACATAATCGTGGGCATGTGACTCAGAAACTGTCGGGTCTAAAGCCTCAAGAAGGGCAGGACTGTGATCTGCACCGAATGGTCTTCAAAATGGCTATCTCTGTTAAAACCCCACACAAATGTGGAGCACTCCTTTAAGGCGAATTCAAGTCAGGCTAAGTGCAAGCCTACATCCCCTTGCAATCTGTGTGATCATGTGCGAAGTGATAAGTTCCGGACTCTAAGGTCTAGGAATCGCACATTGGTCTGCATGCTGGACGTGATCTCCAAGGATTCGGGTCGGACCTATGAGTCATGCCAAATAGCTAGGCTCGGACTTGGACTCTTGTAATGGGTCAGGGGTTGACACGGGAGTCGAACTCGGACCCGAACCCAAAACGTCTCGTGAACGTCTCGAACTGGGAGTCTGGGGGACGTGGGGCGGGGGTTAACTTTCTCTCGTGGTTTTCTGAGCACAGGTAAAAACAAGCGCTTGTAGCAACGCGCAATTCTTAGTGCGTGATCAGTTATCCCTTTGGCACCTTTTATACGAATTTGAAGTGCTGAACTACCAGGACCAGTGACCTAGGTCAGGTTAAATAACTCAGCCTCTAAAATTTTTTAACCACACACTACTTTGTTGTGGGTAAGTTGACGATGTTCCAGCTTGCTATAGTAGTTGAATATGATGGTACCCACAGTCCTATTTTCAAAATTTTCGGAACAGGTGGGATCAGTGGCCTGAAGTTTGACAATTACTGCGATTTTTCGTATGTAAATGCGTACGCATTTTTGGATAGCTTTAGTGCTTGCATATGAGAAAAAGCTTTCTTACTCACATGCACGTCCATCATATGATCACAGGGCACGTGACCTTGGACCAGGTCACGACCTACCTTTATCGGTGCCCTCTGAAAAACACTAGCTGAACTTAATGCTGAGCTGAGGCAGTTTTATTTGGTAATTTTGGACGGAGAATTCGTATGTTCCTCTGAAAACACGCTGTAATATTATTAGAATGCATAATGAGGTAACAATACGTCACGCGAGGACATACAAGGTCACATGGGGTCATCAAAGGTCAATGGCCTCCGCTATCAGTGGCGAAGAGACTAGATGAACAATTGCGACGTGTGTGACCACCGGTTTGTCGTCGTGCACGTAAAGCTGATGAGCTATAATTTCGTGTATTAACGCGCCTGTTCTCAATTTGTTACAATCACGTTGCCACCAGATATAACTTTCGAACAAAAGCGGCACAACTGACAAGCTGTCGCTGGGCAAGACGCTGGTTTTGTAGCTGTTATCATCATCTTAATTACAGATCTAAGTTAAAGAAAGCACCAAGTGCTTTGCATAAGTAGGTCCACAAAATGTCCATGCATTTGGGAGCCACCCGGCTTGTCAGCCTTGCCCTGCGTCTGAGAATCAGAGCAGTCGTACCATCCGACGGTGTCGACCGTTGGCAAGTCGTCGAAGGGGGGGCAGGGTGCCGGCTCCCCATGACAGGCGCAGCGCCGCCGGTCGCCGACGCGTGACTGATGCGAGGGAATGGCGCCGGCCCGGCCTGGCGCGGCGGAGTCGGCTTCGGCGACGGCGTCGACGGCCTGCCCCGGCGTCGGAGCGCCGGCGGACCGCGGGCGGCCGCGTCTCGACCTCACCGACTGCGGACTTCCGAGCGAGTGCGCGTGGCAGACTGTGGCGCGACGCTGATTTACACGGCGCTAAAGCGCCCGATACAATCTCGAGTAGAATCGACTCCGGCGCTGCTGTTCTAAAGATTTCGGAGAAGTGTCCCGGACGATGGGCTCGCGCCAGCTCTGCTGAACAAACGGCGGGCTTCCGGGCCGCAGACTCGCGAGGCAAGGCTTCGGAGATGGACCCAGTCATTGTTCGCGGGCGGTATTTTAAGAAGGCCATGACATTTGTGGCTTCATTTGCCGCTGGTCCGGATGTACGCGTATGACTAGCGTCACCACCATCGCCGCATGGTTGTTGCTTGGAATTTTCTATGTCAGAGATGGCCATCACGTAGTCGTTGCAATTCCCATGCGGCTGGAAACGAGCCCTGCGTTTCAGCTCTGTCCTGCAACTGTGGTACCCGCGCTTGCCGCCACAGCGCATCGAAGAAGCCCAGTAATTTTTCGATGAGCGCTCGTTCCTCCGCTATGATGGCGGCAAGTGGTTTCATGCGTACGTACGTGCATTAGTGCATACGTACGTGCATTAGTGCGTGCGTGCATGAATTGGCATCGGCAATGCATGTCTGTGTCATTGTGCGCTGGGTAAAACAGAAGCCGCTAGCCTCTAAACAATGATGTCCAGACATCATTTGCGACGTTGATAATTCTACCATAGACAAACTGATGCGCAGCCATTGATTTCGTCGGGAATAATCCCATCTGTAAACCGAATGTTAAACATCAATGCCACAGCAACTAAAATATTACCACTGACTATCAATCGCCCTCATTATGGCATGCCGCATTTCAGACTGCCCACGGGTTGGGCCACCGTTCATGGTCTTCGCGGATGATGACATGGGAAATTGTATTGGCCTGCTACATGCTGTGATTACCAAACCATGCATGCGGCTGACGGGGAAACGCAGCGGCTGACGTTGTCCTGAGCGAAATTAATGGGAAATACAGACGAGTGACTGTTCTCGGTGGGAAGCGAACCCCGTGACTCATAACGGCGTACTGGATGTGTCCAAGGCGAACTGTCTAACGATGCGCCCGGCGAAATGGATGGGGCAGCGCTGTGGAAGCCATTGCGTGCATGAGCCTGTCAGTGTCAGACCCGCGCTTTGGCAGCCAAATGTGAGGCCCACTGTCTCAGAGGGACTGCAGATGTGTCGACCCGGACCCAGGCAGCTGCATACCGAGGGGTTATGACGAATCGCTTGTCCTTTTGGCAGCATAAATGAAACTATAAACATGCTAATGCACTGCTGAAGCAAATTGCCCGTGTCGACATAGCGCAACTGAAGGTCGGTCATGGCGATGTACTCGTTCGTTTCTGAGTGTATGTGGGCCGACATTCTTTTTCAATGCCGCTCTCTGAGGGAAGGTTACTCAGGTAACGATCCCATCGCGTTAGTGCCTGAACGCTGCTGTGTTACGTGAAACTCAATGGTGAGTGGTTGATAATCAGTGGATGGTGAGTCCCATCCTTTTCAAAACTCAGCTCATATTTATTATTATACACGTAACACAACCTACATATTGCCAAATATTTTGAAGTGCCTAGCCTGACATTTAACTAATCTCAACTAAAAACTTGTTATCTCATGTCATCCCACTTCAGTGTTGATCTTTGTGTGCTTCGAGCTTCCACTCCAGTTCGCACTTTCGTTAACCCAACTGCCGAATACACAGCCAAGGACATCGTGCTATGGCACGCGCTTCGGGTGGGATCCGCACCTCAAACGCACCAGCCCGGCGTCAGTTTATACCACTGGGTTCTAGACCGGGAATCAGATTTGATGTGACCAAGTTAGAGGGTGCGGCACTCTGATTACGTCACGACACCACAGAGCCGTGATCCAGCCAGAATCTCGGCGCGCGGCTGTGTTCCGTATTATAGCAATGTGAACTTGACTGCAAGGCAAGGAGTGCTATGGTGCTTGAAAGAAAGTGCACTGGTATTGAGAGCCGACGTTGTCGTCCACGTCTACCAGGCGGAGCCCACGCTGGGACGTTACATGTGGTCGAACATTGCCAGAACGTGCCGCGCCCAGACGAACGCCTTCGCCCTGCCCACCGTCTCAGCTGTGAAAGAGCCCACGCAGACGACCTCTACACAGCTCGCTCCGACGAGGCGTGGTCCTAGACACCGTCCCCAGTCCCTGTACCAGACACCGTTCCAGACACCCTCCCCTCGCCGACCTCAGAAACCGTCCACGACACGGCCCTAGCCCCCCCCCCCCCCCCCCCCGAATATGGCCACAGACACCGTTCCAGACCCTCTCCTAACCTCGAACGCAAGCCCCTGGTATCGTCCCCGACTCCGTCCCCGACCCGGCCGGCTCACACCGCAGCCTGCCCACGGAATAATGTGGGTGTGGCAGGACGTGGTGACGTCCAGCATCGTGCACGTGTGTGCAAGCAAGCATGTCTTGACAGGTCACTCAAAGACACGCTGAAGGACTGGCGCAGTGCGGGCGTGAAACAAACATGTCACTTATCGAACTGAAGCAGAAATACTCACATAGAACTTTCGTTCTGGTAGCCCGTACGTGATTTTACACCGACTCCCCCGATTTTAAGAAGAAAATCAATGTCTGCCTATCGCCCCAACGTTGACAAATATTGTCGTAAATCCACACACACACACACACGCACGCACGCACGCACGCACGCACGCACGCACGCACGCACGCACGCACACATACACACACACACACACACATACACACACACACACACATATATATATGTATATATATGTATATATATATAAATATATATATATATATATATATATATATATATATATATATATATATGCATGTATGTATATATCAAGCCGACCCACACACCACTAAGTCTTGTTTCATAACTTCGCAGCGAGTGACACATTATCATAACCTTTAACTATTAAATTGCCAATTTCTGGATGACGCATTTGAGGACATATTTGAAAAGCGTTATAGCTTTTCAAACGTGCCTTGATTGCGTTATGCAAGCTTAGTTCTCTTTTATCACGCGTTGATGTGGGACTGGTTGAATTTGGCCCCGAAAATAGTTTCCGAACGGTGCGGCTAGCCAAGCAAAAAAGTATTGTCTGGCTGTGAGAAATTCGGTGACAAATATTTCGGTATAATAAATAGATGCATCTAGTTAACGTTGCTGACCTATAGTAGGTCAAAGTGAGGCAATGACTGTCAGCGAGGAACATTCCTAGGGAATCGCTCAGTCTGAGGAGACAATCTGAGTGAAACGGAGACGAACCTATACCCTCCTAGACAAGTGCGCAATTCATTGAAAAATTTAACTTATTATGTTAACCCTGGGTCAGGTATAAGGGTCAGAGTGAAGTCAAAACACATTGCCTTTTTACTAGAGACGTGGTTTAGGGGTGGTTTATGACGTTTACTTCGAATTTCTCGATTGCACGGACATCAACAGATAAATTGTCTGGACTTCATGAAGACCAGCGGAGGCGTTGACATAAAATGGCTCCGTCAACCGTCTCTACGATAATCTTTTAAGTCCGTGTCGATCAAGGCTAAGAAAAATAGACTTGTCAAGTTGCTTATATTTGGCGTTTGTGAGCACAATACTCAGATATAATGGTAGTCATTACGCTCTTAATCGATATCGTGCAACGTACGATGACGTAACCAAACAATAACGTATTATGGAGCATAATTTCTAAATATATAAGATGTGTTGTCTGGAGCAGTCTTCTCCACTTAAAAGTATACCAATGGTTATAAGTGAACTTGTCCGATCATATCGGATGGTTGCGCCAATATCTTCGGGTGTAGATCATTGCCTAGGAAATTCCCTTTCATTCTCTCGACATGATGCTGTCCTCACACTGAGGTCTGAGGTTGAAACTCTACTATGAGGTGGGAATTCCGTTAAAGCGAACATCTTCACCTAACAAATGAACAAATGTTAAGAATCTAGATATTCAGTCCCTAGCCCCATTCAACGCCATGCTTGCTACACATGTTGGAGAGGCACCTATGTAAAATTGGGTACATCCCATCTACATGCCTCGACCAGTGTATGTTACTAGCTCGCTTCTACTCCCAACGCACATCACCCAACCATCGAATGTTACATTTGAATTTACCTTCAGTTATCAGTCCCCCACAATGCCTCAAAACACACACCGGGCACGAGCCCAAATGGTTGACAGTGCTCAATGCCGTAATGACCCATCTTAACACACGCTTGGGTGGGGTCAACTTGATCCCCTCCGAAGGTTTTCCAAAACGGTTTCCAAACAGCGTGGCGTGGCCGCGCCAAATTTTCGTGGCTGTAGATAACTGCATAGTGGATCGTCTGGCATCAAAAATTCAGATGTACCTTGTAAGATCGCTGACCTATGGCAGGCCAAAGTCAGGCCATGGTTTCAGCGAAGGCAATTTCCAGGAAATCGTTCAATCTGATCCAACAACGGAGTGTTAGACGAAGCCACAAATCTCGGAGATACTTTCTTAGGCAACACAAACATTGCATGAGCAAATTACATTGACCTCGGGTCAGGTATGAAGGTCAGCCCAAGGTGAAAACCAGCCTGTTTTGTAACCCTGGGACTTGCTGTATGGGATAGCGCCCATTCCAAATTTGTTGGTAACAGGAACCGCGCTATACACTTTCCATGGACTTCCTTTGGGTCACAATGAGTTACTGACCTAAAAAGAACCACGTTAACATGCTATTTTAGGAACATGCTGCCTAGCGTAATCTTTGTTGCTTGTTCAAATGCAAAACTCAAAGCAGTCTTGTGGGACTTTGGTCGCCATGGCCTTCAAAAGGTAAACCAAGATCACTCACCTTAAATGAGCGTGTGACCTTTTTCTCACAACAGTTATCTAGGTTCTAGGGGCCCTTTGGAGACCAATCTGGAATGTGGCCTTGTTTGATTTCATTTGACCCAAATGCCATAGCCTAGGAACCTCAAACCGTGACCCAAGAAAGTTCACGTACATCTCAACACACTCTTTGAATTTGGTGTTTCTAGCTCTCTTAGTTCCTGAGATCTCAGCGGGGTCAAATTGACCCCCCCCCCGAGCGAAGGGCATCCGACCGGCCACCCGGGCGCGTGTTAAGGTACATCGCGCCACTTTGGCAAGAACGAAGTTACACACACATATATCAAAGACGTATTTATTAGTAAATTCACCATTGCTGCACTATGTGGCTTTTGTCAACAAGAAGGATTTAACGCGAGATTTTATATAAGTTAACGTCTTCAGTGAGCGGTCAGTTTTGTACGCTGAGGGGACAGCGCAGTAAGGACGAGGAACACACTGAACATTGTAAAAAAAATGACACTTCAAAATATTTTGAGACAGTGGAGTGTGCCAGTAAACATTCTACAAGCTGTCTCACTAAACGCAGCACACACATATTGTAATGCGCTCAATGCCACCGCCGTGAACACCTGGTGTAAGGTTAAGTCAAATAAGGACTTGATCACTGAAAGTGTTTCGGTCCTCTGCCATGAGTAATAGACATTGGCAGACGCCTGAACCTCGCCTGCAATCAAACGCTTTACTGTCCACGTTTGACTGCTTTCGACAAGAGCCGGGTAGGATGTTGCGTGATCAATCCCGCAATTCATCATTAATAGACCCTGACCAAATTTCGGATTACCTGCTCTACTCAAAAAGTGTGCTACATGATGTAAGACTTTGCACATGACTTCTTCACTTTCTAGTTTTTACGGAAATATTAGTTCTCACCGCACAGCTATGAAAATGTGGCACAATCGAGAACACGATAACAACCTAAGTTGTAAAAATCATGAATTCGTATGCAAGAACACTACAAGAAGCGGCCAAAACACGACCACATAAATACATCTGGCTCATCACACTTCCAGCTTCGCCTCTGCTATCTCTCGGCGAGTTTGAGTACTACATGTGAGTGCTAGGGTGGCAATTTCGCACGGCTAGTTTGCAGCACCTCAAAGTCATACACATCTACAAATGTTCAAGGACGGAATCTTGCAATCATGTATTAAAAAAAGGACTAAGTCAAAGAGTAATTATCATTGGAATGGACTGCCAAACGAAATTGTAAGACATCCCTCCTTACCAGCATTTAAGAATCGTTTGAACAATTTCTATCGGTCTACGGATCTCATGTATAGCTAAGTTCAGGCAGGTCAGGTGTTAAGATTAGTGTCGAGGTTGGGGGCGGAACCTGGGGTAGAATGACCTCGATGGCCTTGTGGCTCTGTTGGCCTAATGTGCATATGTCTATATTTCTTATACGCGAGCTAGTTTCATCATACCTTATGTTTGCTTTAACATCTTCAAGTGTAAAACACTATTGAACGCGCCACAGCCCTTGCACCAGCAACTTATTCTGCGGGTAGAACCCTGTGACGCACTTTACCTTTACCGGATGCGCTGCTACCAGCCGGAATTAATGCCAGCCACGGACAAATGATGAAGAAACTTGAACCCCACCCGCCAACAGTGCGTTAGTTACTCTCTTTAACACGCCACAACCCTTGTAGCAGTAACTTATTCTGCGGGTAGAACCCTCTGACGTCACTTTACCTTCATCGGATCCACTTCTACCAGCCGGAAGTAATGCCAGCCAGGGACAAATAATGAAGAAACTTGAACTCTGCCCGCCAACAGTGCGTTGGGTATGCAGACACTGTAACTAGCTGGCGTATTGAGCTGACTGGGACAAGCTACGGCTTCAAAGTATGGTATGGTATGAAAGGGAAGGCAATTCCAGGGGTTTTACAGGGAGGCTTGGAGATACACATTGGTTTTTCCGGAATGACGAAAGGATATACGTATGATGAAGAACAGCAGAACATAACAAAATTGTATTATCCACATTCATGTTAAGTGTTGTTTCCGACTTTCATGTGGGAAAGGCGATTAGACCACGATACCGGGATCTTTCAATGCAATGTCGTTTATTTAAAAAAATTGATAGCATTGAAATATTGCACTGGCAGGGCCAATCATGTACATAAGTTGGCAGGAGCCAATTATTCAGACGCATTTCGCGGCCTAGACTTCTGAAAATGTCAGTGATAGTTGTGTTTGCTATAATTTGGGCCACATGGTTATGCTCGAGGCGTTACTCCCCGCCAAACTTGATCAAACATATTCAAGAACCTCAGTATGCTGGTCTAAACGTCCTTCCTGGGTGGAAGTCAGACACAATGATCAACATGAAAATTGGTGAATCGTTTTCTTCAATTTCTGAAGCTCGTCCACAAAAATACCAACTTATATTTTCCTTCCCTCCCATTCGGCACTTCGTCCGAATAGCTCCATTGGTAAGAGCGCTCGCATTTCGATTGCGTTACTGGTGTGTGTGTGTGGGGGGGGGGGAATAATTCGCGTCGGTTTACGCGCTGATTATCTGGCCCTGGCTGGCATGGACTGCGGCCGGTAGCAGCAGGTACGTTAAGCTTTTGCCGTAAAATTATAGCGTTGACCCGGGAGTTCACGCTCGGGTGGTGGTGTGGTGGTGGGAGTCATGCAACAAACACCATTTGGCGTGAGCGCTAATCACAGAAATGTATCCTATTAAAGCAAAGCTGCAACTAGATTTCCCTTTTTAGGTCAAATGCGGCAAGCGATTTCTTCGTTTTCATTTCATATACCTTGCCGAACTGAGGCTAAATGGCGATATGTGTCTATCACCCAATCGTCGGATATGCGAACAGAACCGATCGCACAGCCTTCTCTGCCGTCCACGTCGACTCCGGTCAAGCATTGCTTCTAGACTGTGGAGCGAATGGATCGGCCATCAATCACCTCATCGTTCTGACCTGTCTGTTGCCGAGGGCATGCGCCTGGATTAGAACTGTTCCGCACACGAGCTTTGTGTTGCGTTACAGCCTTAAGTTCCCAAAGTGTCCTCCGAGAAATGAGGCACACTGGAGCGCGAGGGGACTCTGTTGTTGCTGTAATTATACATATGCCTCTGGGCTGCAGGCTTCGAGCTCGAATGTGAACGTGAAACTTGAAATGTTAACGCTTTGTTCGCGCAAAGAACCGTTCTTACAACATGTCCCTTTCTCCTCTGTTACCTTTGAAATCACGCGGGCGGGGAATTGCATTTGCGGCAGCAGCTTATCAAAGCGGATAAAGTTCGCTAAAAAGCATCAAGAACTTGCAATACCACTGTAGCATGGAGCAAGCTACACAACGATGGATGGAACAGCGTTGAGGTGGGTGGGTGACATGGAGAGAAATACCTTTACGAAAGAATACCTTTCCCAAGTTTCGCAGACGTGTAGCTCAGAAACGAGAGAGGCTTAGGTCTTAAGAAGGGCAGGATTGTAGACAGCACCAAAAAGGTCTTCAAGATGACTATTTCACCTCAACACGACATATAAATGTGGAGCACTCCCTTTAAGACATTCACCACAAAATGCTGCTGTTGAACTAGAATCTCACGATCAGATGGTGGGGTCAGGGCTCACATAATAAACACTGCTTAGCCTGAGGGCTGATCCCAAGAACCCATCCAATCAAATGTTTCGCAGGAATCTATAAGAAGCCATGTATCTGATGGGCTGTTATCTATGACGTCATCCATTGAAACGCACAGTAAAGTTAAGTTCCCAGTGTGTGCTCAACGGCGCTGGCCATTCAGATCACCCTGACGCGCAACTGCGTCGATAAGGCTGCCTCTGTTTTCTCAGTCCAACTGCGCTCATAACTTGTCAATGTGACCCACAGGTATGTCCAGGTCTGGGCCCATTATGCGAAGCTTTTCACAGTTCGTGCATTCTGCGTTCCACATAGTAATCGAACAGAGCGCTAGATCTTGGTCACATTGCAATGTTGCGGAAAATTATGTTTCACATGACAAGTTACAAAGCATGCGCCAGCGCTGAGCGCACGACGCTGCTTGTTGCTCGCTGTAGAAAGCTGTGATCGGTTACTGCAAAGGCAATTACTGAAACAGGTTGACGGGATCATCGGACCAAGTGGCTGAGGTTGAAACATGTTCTGTGTTCCAGTCGGGCTTGCTTTGCTTGGAGCCTCGCTCTTCAAGATTTCAGCGTGTCTGAGTGCAGTTTTAACGAAATAAGCGCGCCCTTAAGTCATAATTGCATTCCACCAGGCTTCAAAAAAGCACTCGGGAATGGCATTTCCCTGTGATGCCCCAGCGATGACGCCGGTCCTCGCAGCGACCAGGCTATTTGGCTCGCAAGCTCGTCGCCGACCGATTGGCGGGCTGTAGCGGGCGGCCAGCCTGCCGTGGGAACGCTGGAGAGCTGTCGAACGATGCGCACACACGGAATCGATCAGTGTACTGGAATGGCTCACCCCGATGGATAGGGGCCGAATTGAAATAACAATCAGCTAGTCAAAAATCTGCTCCATGGCTGGCGGCTGGATTCAGAGGGGGGGGGGGGGTTAGTCACTGACACTTGAGCTGGCCAGCCAGCCAGCCAGCCAGCCAGCCAGTCAGTCAGTCAGCCAGCCAGTGAACCAAATTATCCTCAAACCCATCGCCAGTACACCCCCCACGCTGGCTGCTGTAGGTGTAGGGCTAGTCAACCACGCACTAGTCAATGTAGATTTTCATGGATTGGACGATTCTCGGACCACGAACTCAACCCCGGATTGGATGGACTATGTTACTACTCCTCAAATAAGATTATCTTTATTTCAAAATCGGTCGAGATATTTTAATGTTATTGAGGCTGCATCGTATCAGGATATCGCATGGAGTAATGGCTGAGATTCTGTGCGGCGCCGCAGGCTGTATCAAGACAGCATATCTCTGTAACACTTATACAGTTGATCTTCAAACCCCACTTGTCGCTGAGCTATCATTAGGTCCTATCGCATTTCGTAGGGGTACCGGTGACGTATTTGTTCAAAAGCCCTATCGGCCTTACACTGGCTGTCGCGCTTCTGGAGCCAAAGCAACTAATTTCTTCGAGTAAACACTGCATGGTTAGCTGTTACTTATATGTTGAGCCTAACAATGCTCACATTAAAGCGTGAAGGAAACCGCAGTTTAAAGGACCAAATATGCGTATGAAATGCATGCGTTAATGCATTGCAGTAAGATTGAACCAAAAGACCATTTCTCATCTACCAACAAATACCTCATTAATGATAAAAACTCACGACATGTTCTGAAATACCAGGCCACGGAGACCCAAACTGGGTGCGCAGCGGCGGCCGAACCTGTCTTCCCGCCGCCGCCGCCGGGCGGCCGAAGATGGCTGAGGCCACACGCTTGCGCCGACGCAGTTGGCGTGCAGGACCAGCGCGGCACCTCGGAGCGATTTACACCGCCTGCCACCACCACCTGCAGCCTCTTCCGAATTCCTGCCGGTGTCGCTCGCCGTAAATCGGGGCTGCTCTCCGGCGCTGTCCGGCCGCCGGCGGCTGCGTGTCGTCCGTCGCCAGCGGCGGCCGTCATCGCCCGGGCGCCGCGGAGGCTGCGCCGGCCGGGAAGGTCAGCCAGGACGGGGGAGATGGCCACCCAGCGTGCCGGGGCGGCGACCTTGCAGGGCGCGACGGAGCGGCGGGGGCGGCGCAGTAAGCTGCGGCCCCGCCCCGGATGGCGCCGGCGGCGCTGAGCGGACCCGGCGGACCCGACCTGCGTTCCGAGCTTGGCCGGGGGTGGGCGTCGATGGCGGTGGGCGTCGACTTGGGGCGCGTGCGGGGGTCTGAGGCACTTAACGACGGCGCTGGCGTTCGTGGTCGAGGAAACATCTGTATGTGGATCAACTGGCCAACGCCGTCTTTTTTACGCAGGTTCGCGACGGCGGGTCTACGGATAATGCAGTTGCAAGTGACGCACCAGCAAAGGTCAATTATTGTTAAAGTGAGCAAGTGAGACAAATGAGTTTCTTAGTTTACTAGTTGATGACATAGCCGTTCAGGTCAATGTGCTCATGCAAATCGATTGCAGAACGATACAAATTGCTGTTTCGTGCTAGGAACTTGCTACTGCGGCTTAAAATGAACGAATGATGTGGACGGACACGGTGTGCTAATTCATTCATAGAATCTGTTGCCCTATTTGCAACGTTTACAGGCTCGAGCGTGTCAGATTTTAATCAAGGCAATGGCACGCGGCAGAGCGTGGTCGCGGCACGACAGCAGAAAAAAAACATGCGTGATGAATAACGGCATAGTTGGAGACAGCAACGGACGCGTGGCGCCCCCGCCAGATACGCGTCCCGCGGTGGGGGAGGGGGGGGGGGCTGGGTGGCCACAATGATCCGTTCTCGTTAGGTCGCCTTCCAGCGCCGGCTAACGAGACGTCTACAGACGGATTGCTGGCTGTCGGACCTGAGGCGCGACTCGCGCCGACACGGCGACATGACACGCGCCGACACGGCGTCACTGTGCTGCGGCGAGGCGCACTTGGCAGCGCACTGCCCCGTCCCAGCGTAAGGACGGCGCCGAGTGCCGCCGCTGGTTGACCGGTGATGCGGAGGCGTCGTTACCTGTTGGTGGCCGTGCTTCTGATTTGTGCTTAAAGATCTGCGGCAACGAGATACGTTTGAAAAGTAAATGCCTAATTGTTGCAGTGGTTGTGATAAGTGCGGCCGTTGCATGAATTTACACCCCATATGTGTAATCAACCGGGCTGCACTCTTGCGAAACCAAAACGCTGTCATCCAATGCAAGTGGGTGTAGTGAAAATGTTCACGGCACTTGTCATGAACTATCAAACGTATTGAAGGATTTTATCTCTTCGTATGCGCCGTCAGAAAAATGGTTCATGTGGTTCAGGGGTCGGATACTAATGACTACATAAACAAGCCGTGTTACGAAGGAGATGAACATCAAAAGGGAAGAGATATTTGAAAAAGAAATAGATAGACTGGAAAGAGTACAGCGAAAAGCAAATAGGATGATAAATGAGGTTGGCGACTTCGAATATAAGGACAGGTTTAAAGCCTTGGATTTCTATTCGCCGAAATATTGTAGAGACTTAAGGGAGATCTGATATAAGTATACAAGAATATGAAGGGGACTGACGGGGTAGACTTACATGGACACTGGAAATTGGGCCGAGACATAAAGGAAGCTATTTTAAAAAAAAAAACAGGTTAGAATGACACTATGAAGAGGCAGATGCCATTTAGTCCAAAAATAGTGAACCGTTGGAATGGGCTGACAAACGAAGTTGTAGGAAGACCCCCTCTAGCAACATTCAATATCATTTGGGCAAGTTTTATTGGGCTTAAGGTCTCATTTATAGCTAAATGTATGCAGGTCAAGTGGTTAGTTTCAAGGATGTGCACCGAACCTGAGGTAGTCCAAGCTCGATGGGCCCTTGTGGCTCCTTGTTGCCGGATGGCTTTACATCTTTATGTCGTTGGATGAGCCATCCCATGAGACATCACTGGCAAAGGTGGACATATTTGTCTTTATTGACAATATCTGTGCCCGCGTCTTGGCCTGCCATGGATGATTAATGTAGACGAAGACGTTACTATGTAAAATTCGACGTCATTAACACCAAGTTTTAGCCGGAAAGAAAAGCTGACAAAACTATCTCACAGAAAATATGAGTCCGGCTCCATTACGGCGATGCCTTTTCCGAGAATAAGGAAAGTCAGAAGGTTAATCGGTTGTTTATTTACGGCATAAGCAGTCCTTAGGCAAAAGCCCAATTGCAGAAGCAGTCAAGTTTTAAAAAAGTAAATACATGGTACACGCACTAAAAACCATGGCCGCCCACGAGCATACACCTTACACACAGTCCCGCCAGCACCTTACACACACCGACACAGCGGTCATCAAAAGAACGCTCCGCGAGTGCCGGTGAACCTGAACAAATCAGATTGGAATGACTCTGTTGGCTGGAAAAGGTCGTTTTAGGGAGAACGGTGTGGAAAACGATTGCAGATGATTGGCGGACGTATAACAAATCTCTTTTCAACAGTGCGAAGGCCCATGGAAAAGGCCGGCGTGCCTTGAGCGCCGGGTGGGTGTAGCCAGACCGAACAGCGATGTTAAGTGAGCGCGGTCAATCCTCTCGTGTTATGCGTTGTATAATAATAATATTTCAAACTGAGTAAAACGTGCCTTGATAGATGCCGTCTTGAACTAAGCGATAAGATGCTCATGATTCAGTGGAGGACATCAGGCCTAGGTAGCCGGCCTCAACCACATGCGAAACCAGTGTTGAAGTCGTTCGAACCGGGCGAAATGTGAAACGGCGGACAGCTCCAAATAATGCTACCGTACTTTGTCAATGATCTTGCATGAGCGTTGAAGGCGCACATCAAAGCTTTATGAGTAAAACTCGCTTGAAGAAGACACGACGACATTTGCACGTTTCGCATGGGAAGGCTCAGCATCCTGTTTGCCTTTGAGACAGTCGAATCTATGTGACGGGGAAAGGTGACTTTGTTTGGTATCCAGGAGGATGCCAAGATCGTGAATCTGCTGGCAGCTATTCGAGAGGTGACCATTTAATGCATGATTAGTGAACACGTGACGTATGGAGGGTGATTGGGATGGTTTTCTTCTCATTTTCAGCCCCCAGTTTTTGGAACATTCACAGAGGCGATCCAAATCCGTCTCAAGTGTGAGACGATCTACTACGTTGTCGATTCACTGATAAACGTTTACACTATCAGCGTACATTAGGCACTCACTCTCGATTTCGTTGGAAACAGCAGCGAAAAAGCAGGCGAACAGCAACGGTTCCCAGAATGCTGCCTTCCGGGGCACCAGATAACACTGGAAACCAGTCAGACTACTTGCCGTTCAGCACTAGGCGGTGTGAACGATCGCCCAAGCACGACTCCAGCCAGCTGTACGCGCGGCCAGTGATGCTAAACAAATGGCGAAGCTTGTGTAGTAGAAGAAGCGTTAATGGATACTGAAGAGTAATCGGTGTGAATTGCATCTGTTTGTTTACTATTTGAGCAGTGTTCCAGTGTTTGTCCAGCAGTGTTCAAGAAAGCATGAAGGGCGTAAGATGTAGGATCGCTTTCGGAAGAAATCCATACTGTGATGAGGCTAGAGCGAGCAAAACTGTAATAGGCTTTCGCTCACAATTCTCTCCAATGTTTTTTTAGGAGTTAGAAAGCAAAAACACAGGCCTATTGTCTTCAGACAGCTTTTTTAGACTCATTCTTGTGCACCGGTCTCACATCAGCCTGCTTCCAAACGACAGGGAAGATGTCAGAGTTAAGAAAAAACTTGCATAGCATTTCTGACGAAACAGCTAGCTCCTCAGCACACTCCTTGAGAATCCGGGCACTGAGCCCGTCGGAGCCGCAAGCATTTTGTGCGTCAGATCGTGTAGCAGTTGGGCTATACGGCCATGCGGTAAAGTAAGGCCGTCTTATCCAGGCACATCGAGCATAGGTGGGTCAGGCAATACACAAACGTTAGGGTCACAGAACTTACGAGCAAAACACATATTCAGACAGCTGGCACGCTCCTCATCGCCCTTGCACACATTGCCCACCCAAGAACGGGAGATATGTATATGTAGTAGGTGTCTGTAAAAAGTAAGCAGGGTTACGTGTGCCATTTACTTTTCAAATCTCCTCGTATCAGACATGCCACTGTTCGGATATATGAGGCACACAGTGAACAACATGCTATTTCTGTGCAGCACTGCCACATCGATGTAAAAATATGCTCCACTACCAGCATAACAACTCTGAACTTGTAATTAATCTGAACCTGTACTACGCTTTTTTCGGGGAGCACGCGTGTTAATTTGCGCCTTCTATCCACCATTCACGCAGCCTCACTCCAGTAAAATGGATTGTTGAAAAGGCTAGAGTCATCAAGGGTAGGAACTTGGGGGAGGGGGGCTGGCGGGTACTAACCCAGCCCATATTTTATCATAGTCAAACATTAATCTTATGGAGGCACATGGAAAGAACTGACTTACGAATCTGTTTCGGCCACGATTTTTCGGACATTTTTGGGCCTGAGCAACGGACACCTTTTCCGGGGCTGGAGGACTGGGCTTCACTGAATGGCCAGGCGGGATTTCCGAACAGCCAGACTCATACCCGCAGAAGTGTTGTTTCCGTAAATTCGCACGACTTTTCAACCCAACCTCGTATCATTTCTCTGAAATGGCAGAAGAACCGGGCAGCACCACACGGGATGGGCCGAACGGTGCGCGTGCTCTTTGCTTCCGACACGGTGCCGCAGTTTGAGGGAGATTCGCCTCGTCGGCTGCTCTCGGACATATTCAGTCCCAGATCGCACTAACGAGCCCAGTTCTGCTGCGGCGCACCATGCTGTGCAAATACCGTCCAGGAAGGTCGCAGACTGTTGCGAGAAGTCTCATCACACAAACACACACGCTGACAAAAACGGCCGCGCGTTCGCCAGCGAAACAAACCAGAGCGGCGCCGGCAAAAAGACGGGGGTAACGGCCGCACTGATCAAGCCCGCCAGCAGGTGTTGTTTGCTTGCTCCACCGGCACTAATGGGGACGGCGAAGTTCCGACATTTTTTTAAATGGTGCCCCGGCCCTGATTTGACCTGGGCTGCTCTTGTGAATGACAGGACAGCCTTGCTCTGGTGCCGGAGTTTTTACAGTCACGCTCTGGTGCCGGAGTCGAACGAACTATACCTCAAGTGGCGACACATTTGGACCCCGCCGTGTTGTGGTCGGTTTTAGTTCTTCGCCCGACGGGGATTTCTCTCACTTTCGTCACTTGGCCTCAGCATGCCGCTGAGGACCCGTGAAGCACCTGCTTTCTCAAAAAATGAGTGTTTCAAGTGGGCGGGGAGCGGTGTTGGGCACGTCACTCTCATGAAGGGTGTGCATTAAGCTGCTAAGTGCTGGTGTGATGAAAGATCAGTGCACGCTGTCACCAGAAGGGTGAAGCTAGCTAATTAGAGCGCAAATTTTAGACGTGGGAAGAGATAAGTTTGTTTTATTTGCGCACTGCATCATATGGCGGAAGTTGGCCATCAGCGGATGTGAGCAAAGACAGCTCACCCGTAAGGTTAAATCCTGTTGGGTGGGTGCCAAGCCTGCTTTCCCAAGAACTGTGCATGGCACAGCAGATACAAGAACGACCCTGAACAGCGATTGCTCAACTGCACCAATACCCGGTTTCAGTAGCCTACAGTACGTAAAATTAGGTCACAAAGGTCACCAGTACTTACTAACCAAATGTTTATTTGCTGCATTTGACCCAGTCTAGGCCCTGCATGACCTGACTGTTATGTCCCAGTTATGTCTTATGTAAGTTCATGACCGTTCAGTGCGATGAGTTAGAGCAAGCCGATGTCAGGCTGTGTTTCAGATTCGGACAGGGGCGTAGTTCCACAAAATAAGCTGGGAGGGGGGGGGGGGGACTCAACAGTGTAGCATGGCCCAACTTACCCCCAAAAGATGTCAAGAGGCAGATTTCACCCCAGATTTGGCACACTTTTTCCAGAAGATGGGGGAGGGGGGGGGGGGGGGGCTGAAACCCGCTGCCATCCCCAACTGAATAGGAAACCACATGCCTGGAGACCTCTGGCCTTGGGCCATTCGTTGTCGCTGAGGGCGATGTTGTAAGGGTGAGTGGGTCATACCCAGGCTGTGTTAAGTGTACACGCCCGCGCAAGAGACGTCTAAGGTCACACGGCCTGTGACGGTCAACCGGAACCCGGCCCTGACCCCTGGCTACTGGTCCCAGTAGGGAATTTCTCCACGCCCACGGTTATGGCGCTGCAACTGTGACCATACTGTCGCGTTTTTACACTTGCGCGCGTGCGCAGCAGGTAGTGTTTGCTTGCCACCCGATCAATTGAACCCTGGATTCACGTAGACGTTGAGTTGGTTTATGTGCTGCAGTGTACACCCTCTTTGACATTGTTATCATCATACCACCCCACCGGCCCCGGCCTAACCGACTGCGTGCTTCAGAAGCCGGACTTAGTTGGTGTACAATATACATGATGGATATAAAACGCCAACCATACGTATGATCTGTAAAACGTAGTCAAGCCCGGCTCTCATTAGCGAAGGGCGGTTTTGCGGCGTAATGAGACCTCGCGCCTCCTGTGACCGACTGCTGCGCCGGGGCCGGTAATCTGATTGTCCACCGGTTCTCAATACCGCAACGGGCGTAACGCGCGCACTGATTGCGACAAGGACGTCGTTAGGCTTCGGTGAGCGCCCCGCCGTTAGCCGAGGCCATCGGTCGTGGTCGGAAGCCGTCCCATCCGTGTCAAGACCGCTTCGCCGGAGGGGGTTAACAAGCTGGGCGTGTTCGTCTCTCAGACGCGTCGCTGACGCGGGCGCGCGGAGTCCCCACCCCCGCCCCCCGGTCGGTACCGCCGACGGCCACACGCCCGTCGGTGTCGGCGCCGGGAGCGTCGGCTGACCACGCTCGTGTGACACGCTGGGGTGGCGGTGAGCGCTGGTGGCGATAGTATCCCTCGGCCACGAAGAACGGCCATCTCCGCCTGCCGGGGCCTGTGCGTAAGTACCACGACGGGCGCCCGCCACCTCACGGCTGCAGCCTCTCCATGAGTGCGGATCGCGGCATCGGTCCAGGATGTCGTTAGATGCGCCCCCCGTACCATTACTGTTCATTACGTCGCATTACTGCTCCGCGGCGCACTGACACGGTAAGAGCTGGTCACGGGCGATCCTTGGTGACGCTGCGCTGCTATTACCACCTGTTTGCACATGGTGGGCGGCTGTTTGTGGTCCACGGTTACGCTGGCATGTGGATCACATGGGCAGGCGGGGATCGAAGTGCTTGTGTGTCTGCCAGTGCACACGCTCTGGCGCAAGTGTGCGATTCCCCAAGATACCTCAAAATGTGTCCACCTCATGCACACATGTGTAATGCGATGCATGCGTATTCCTCATGATTTGAGACGCTACCTCGGTTGCACCAAAGATATTGAATTTTACATTTGTGTCGGATTTAATTGATGAAATTCCAGTTTCCATCAAACAGTTCATTCCCTTTGAATTTGAAGAGGAATGACCTCGTTCCTCTCCGCACCCACATTGTCCATGCTCTTGAAAAAGCGAAAAAGGTAAAATCAAACTATAAAGGGTCACTCTAGGCTACGCAAACCCAAATAATGTAAGTCGTGGAGTGCATTTGCAAGGGACATTATACCAATAAATGAGACATAGGTATTGACCAGGGTATTGACAATAACCTAATAAGCCAAGACCAAACGAAAAAATCAACAATAAGCTAAAGAAAGTATCTGGCAAAATCCTCTATATCGAAGTACTGGTGGCAAAAGCCGTCATTTGTGCAAGTCTGGATTTCAAAGGATTTGCATGCAAATAACGTGGTTTGCGAAGTTAGGTGTAAACTGTGTAAAAAACATGTAAGGGACATAGTCTATGTCGGGGAGCCCATGCGCCCTATTCGTTTGAGATATAATAAACTCCTGCGAGACGCTACAAACAAATCAGGGAACACCACTTTTGGTGACTTTTTTGGCAAAACACGCTCAGGCTGAAATCTAGCGAGTTGAACCCCTTGCACCTATTACAGTTCAAAGTCATCTGCAAAGCATGGTACCACCCAGACAGGAAAAGAAGTAAAGGTATTCTCCTAAAAAGTCGGCGGCCGGCCCTTAACGCAAAAGACTCATCATTGCCCATTATGCGAACGCGATATGTCCCTCGATGTGCGGTGCGCGCTGTCTTAAAATTATTTACACGCATAGGTGATGCCCGATGCGCGATGCGTGATGCCCGATTGATTGAAATTGTTAACATGTATAATTGATACGTGATGTGTGATGCCTGTTTGCTTGAACTTACTGGCATGTTTGAATGAAGCGTGACGGGTGATATCTGTTTACTTGAATTCGTTTGTATGCGTACGTATTTTTCGCGCATTCTACTTCTCAGATATGCACTGTATCTTGGTAATGGCTGGCAACTGCTCCTCGTTTAATCCCCCGAATGTTGGCGACTTCTGAAAACTGTGGCTCGCTGTTGAAAAAACTAATTGCGGGGAAAGAGGCCATTGCTTCTGTCTTATCTAGATCCGGATCATATATAATCAATCATAAATGGTGTCTCAAATCCATGAAAAAACAACATTTGCTGGGATCACATATAAATCAATCCCGGTTAGACGCCCTCAACTTATGCTGTGCAGCTTTATCTCTAAGATATAATGAGGTGCCCCATCGCTGGGCATTGTTGGACTCGTGCCAAGGGCACACACACACACACACACACACACACTCAAGTTCGTACGCACGCACGCACTGTGCACTGATGACGGCAGAGGCTGCACTTTTTCGGTACCTTTCCTTGCGAAGTCAGGCTAGAAGCATGGACGTTCCACCTACACCGGCACGTGCACTAACCCACTGCAACACGTGGATGGCTCCGTGACGATACGTTGTGACGCGGACTTCATGAATGGCCCCGGGGCGATACGTTGTGATGCGGACTTCATGAATGGCCCCGGGGCGATACGTTGTGATGTGGACTTCATAGATGGCCCCGGGGCGATGCACTGTGATGTGGACTTCATGGATGGCCCCGGGGCGATACGTTGTGATGCGGACTTCATAGATGGCCCCGGGGCGATGCATTGTGATGTGGACTTCATAGATGGCCCCGGGGCGATGCACTGTGGTGTGGGTTTCATAAACGGGATGGCTCTGGAATGACGTCACTAGGGGGCGGGCACTGGTCCCCCACGTGGAAACCGAAGACCCTGACCACTCGGTCATTGTAACTCAGCGAAACTGAGTCCAGCTACCGACGACCTGGCGTTGGATATGATGCGGTCACGGTATTTATACATAGTGTTGTCATAGTGACGCTGTAGCGACGCGGGGTCAGTGCGATTTTATCGAGAAAAAGTGGGCAGTGACGTTGGCATTGATGTGCTTTGCAGCATGGCGTACTTTCAACCTTACTCGAGGGATCCAGATGTTTGGCACGTTCTTTCAGCGTTAAGGATTAATCTCGGAACCAGAACAGAGCGAATATTGAGACCAACTACATGGTTTAGGCGACTATACTGTCTACAAATCACGCAGACAGCTTAACCATGTTCAGCCTGCTGGGATTCCAGCAATTAACTACGAGGGCGCCTTTGTCACCTTTTGAAGCAGAATAGCCTCCAATACAAGTTGCCTGGCCTAAACCGAGAAAGGTAGGGCCATTACAATCATAAAAATCGCCGCTGGACTGACTGTCCGACTGTCATCTTCGTCTGGCTGGTCTGAATGTAGCATGGAATAATGTGCATACTAACACACTAGACAAGGGCGATATGCTGTACTGCTATTACATCCATGACAGTACCCCATCGTTTGCATATTTTTAACGATGAGATTATAGAACTGTATATGCAGAATTATAAAACTAACTATAAGCATACAGCTATACTACGTAATCGTTTGTGGCCCGTATCCACCAAACATGCTTCCCCGTCAGTGCATTGGACGCACCTATTACTAGTGCAAGTTAGTTGAAATCATCTCGGCTGTGCTTATCATCCGTCATTTTTACGTAATTTTCTTTTGATACATCAGCTGTGTGGCAACCCGAAACGACCACGTGCATCATCAAGCAATCCTCCGGGAAATGAACTTTGAATCTTGTTGGTAAATTATACACCAGTAGCAACTTAGGCATGAGCTTCCTTTTAAGACAACATAAATGCGCGTTTTTGTACAATGGCTTCTCGAAGGCAGTCTCGAGAGATTGCTCCTCGCATTATGCAAGCAAAACTATGCATACATGCATTCGTCGCTCATTTACTGGGCTCAGTGGTGTTTTTTAATGCTTAAGTGCTGAGTGCTGATGTTCATGTGCTCTTCACTTTCTGCCTGAACGTGCGCTATTCGCGCCCATGGAAACGACGTTATCTTGATTTGCTGAATTTCGATTTATTAGCTAGTCCTTGAAATTGCTTGTGTCTGTGAAAAGGTGTTGTCGCAGCTCTGTATTTACACGGCTGTCTGAATCTGAGAACTTCCAAGGGCCCCCCATTATCTCTTACAGCTGAAGGAAAATGGGTTCTCCACCATCATGCGGGATGTTAGATGTGTTTTGAAGAGCAATGTCGCGCTGACACGGATCTGGGTAGCCGGGGACCTAATGCATGGGGCCCGGCAACTGCAGTTTGGTCCCTTGGGAACTTGAACAAACCTGAATTCCTCTGAAAGAAAGCAAAACTGTTCTTCTTTACCAGCACACTGCGTGTGAACAGTGCGGTGATGTCTCTGGAGGCACGCGAGCTACCGCACCCAGGATGGAACGGCTCGTCCGCCCGACTCCAGGCGCCGGCGAGGCCAGTCCGGTCCTGGCCCGGCCCAGCCTGGCGCCTCTGGCCTGGTCGCCCGGCCCCTCTGGCCCGACCCAACCTGGCCGCTCTGCCTTCCCCTGCCCCTTCCCCCACCGGCCCAGCCCGCGCTCACAGAACGGCGGCGAGCGCGGATCAGCCACCGCCGCCTGTTTGGGCACCTCTCCTGTTACGCTGTTGAGACCATTAGGCGTGCCGGCAGCCGCACGTGCCGGCGCGGTCAGGTCGCGCGGATGCGACCGATCCCACGGCGCTGTCGCCGCCCCGCACGGCTGCCATTGGCCGCCCCACTCACCTACGTGTGCCCCTCCCCCCCCCCCCCCAGACAAGCACTCGCCGTGAAATATGCACACAGCGAGCAGGCGACGAAAGCAACAGGTGTTTGTGGCGTTCAGGAGATTCCGAACGTTCAGAACGAACTGGCTCAGGGCAAACTTTGGGCTGGTGTGAGGGCAACTCCCTGCAAGCCTCGCCGGTCGTTCAAAACGTGACAAAACGTCTTTGGTATGCGACTTCAGGGTCCGCATTTTTATGCAGGTTTTAAAATTTTTATTCTGTTATATAGTTCTGAACAATTGTCGAAAGCGAGCGCGCCTGTAAAATTGTTGGAGCCAATTTTTATATTGGATGGGCAAGGGCAAACAGTCCCTGGGATATTTTTGGCAGCCGATATTGCTAGGTTGTGTCGCAGATTGGAACGCATCTGAATTATATAACTGCTTCTAGTTTCTAAAGCTATTTGATTCTGGAAAATAAACTTGTCACTAGAGTACACAAGGAAGTACTACTTTTTGAAAACGTCAAAAATGTATTTAATTATTGCCATAGATGTTAATGTCTTCAGGAGAGCCAGTAATATTCGTCTCTTACCTTGTTATGATTCATTATCATTCAGCATCGGACTAAGCTGGCGTCGTCGAGCTTGGTGATCGTCAAGCCTATCGTACATCGATGTGAAATTTAAGTTGTGAATGCCCTCATGAAAACCTTCGATACACATAACTTACCCGCAATCATTTTCTTTCTTTTTATTGAGGGAGTGAACGCAGCGACGTGATTACTATATGGGGATATTGATTGTAAGAAGCAGTTACCTGATATTTAAACAACAAAATGATTGTTGGACATCCTGATTTTTCGATATTTTTTGGGTAGACAGCTGATCCATCCTTGGAGTTTGGATTTGACTTTGGACAAGGGCTTCCAGAAAATGGCACCTTTAGTGCCCATATCGCGCGGTCCTAAAACGGTCTCACACTAAAACATTAATATCAACTAAAGGAGATCATGTTTGGACAAGGCTGGGGATGTGACAAGGCAAGGCAAATAACAATCGGAAATGAGCGGCGAAGGCTTAAACTATTACGAGATTTACCAAAATAATGTATGCGAACTTTGAGGCTACGAAATGCACGCAGGAAGGGATATTTTCGGTGGCACGAATATCTTGTTACCTTATATCCACCAGGATGCTAAGCGTTTTACCGAAATAGGGTACTGAATGTCTTGGTTCTTACGAACGTAACTCAACATGTGCCTTTCATTCCGACACAATCAAACATGCCTTGAAATTTTGATGCAAAGTCAACATTCATATAATATTTTCAAGCTGAGCGCATGCTTTAGAAGTTGGTGTTACCAGTTTTGATGTCTTCTGCTGTATGAGTTCTACGCCGAGATGTGACAGCGAGATTACTGGGTGTGCGATTTTGCTCACGTGTATATTGATTTGGGTTAGCATTTGTTACGCAGACCGGCTCGATCCCCTGCCTTGTATAGTTTCTGGGTGAGATAGCCATCCATTCATGGGTTTTTCCTCCTTCTGAAATGCGTTCTGAAGGGTTTGTTTAATGCTGGAGCAAGCGCATGTGGCGGATGAGCTACTGTTATCGCGAATTGTCGCACATCTCACTATGTTGACGGTCTGCGCTGGCTTTGGGCTCGTCAACAAACTTTGATTCTTTCCTGACCTCTTGTGTCTTTCCTTGACACCCGGCTCCGTTCAGGGCTCCCGGCTCATCCCGGAGTTCTTTTGGACCCGTTGTGAGAGCATGTTTCTGCAGTGAGTCATCGTTTCGATAACGCAGTAGCAAACATCTCACTGTTTCTTACAGACATGCGAAATGGCGTCGACCTTACGCCAATTTAAAGCTAACTTGTTACTGCTATGGGTGCAACGTCTGTTTTTCGGTTTGCTTGAAATCCGTGCAGCCCGTGCCATAAGGCAGAATAGCTGAATGGTATTCCGTTTGAGGCAGTTGTATCTCGGTGCGTTGTAGCGTACTAAGACCACCGGAAGATGGATGACAGATTACTGAGGTAAGCATTTACGCGTCAAGGAAATCATGCGTTTGTCCTCACTATGGATCGACAAGGTGTTCAGCTTCTAGCTTCCAATTTGATCCATACATTATATGACAGGTCTCCATTCGCTTCATTATGCTAGTTGACAACGCAGTCTCTTAAAACTTCGCTGGGAGCAGCTCTATGGGGAAATAGTGTTTGAAACCCCAAGCGACCTTAGTGATTATAATGTCAAAGGAGTTCATCAATAGCTTCTGGGGCATCAGCCTTATCCGAGGAAACTTAGTTTCGAACTTTTCCATGCCACGTATTTTCATAAGTGACGCGCCCAGGGCCCCACCACTATATCGTTGTATATTCTCATTGCATTAATCATTTGTATCACCTAATGGGCCGACATAATAGACCTTACTTTCGAGACAGTCACAACACAACTTCAATCGCAACACCTTTTGGAGATTTTGTTTTTAGATTTTGTTTTGAGACTGACACAGGCCAGCGGCGTGTAAACAGCATCAGCTGCCGGTATTCAGGTTGTGCGGACCGCGCTAGGGGCAAATGATGCACTTTTGGTCACATCGGCACGAGCGAACCGTGAGACTTGTTCTGATTTTGTCCGGACCCAAACTAAATAAGTAACTTGAAATGACTGCATGAATGCAAACTTCGTTACCTAATACGTTTGCAACTATTTGAAATAACGCTTCGCGCCTGAGCTCTACCTACTTTTGCGGTCGATTTGTTTTCTTATAAATGCGAGCAACGAATGCCACAGTGCAATCGCCTGTTTGTAATGAGTTTGAACCCCAAACAAGATGCCCACGGCATTCCCGCGAAGGTTGTGCAGAAAAATTAAGGATACCCAAAAGTCGTTATCTGAGGAGCTGCGAGTCATTTGGGTTGCCAAGATCTAATGTTTGTGGTGTGTTGGCAACTTTACAGCGAAGAGGACAAACGTTCCATGCCGAAAAGGCTCGGCCGGCCGGGAAAATTGGCTTGGCCGGCGTTACCCCACCCACGCCGTCACTGCAAAACAACGCAACGGAAGCGCTGGCTGGAAGTTCGAGATAGCCCGGTCATAGGTCAGCCATGCCCTGAAGGGTGCCACGGTCGAATACGAGAGGCGTAGCAAAGCGCTACATGTCGCTTTGGGATAAGAAGCCTCTCAAAAGACGTGCATTTGCAAGTCTCGTGAAGGTCTGTTTAAGTACAGAGATCCCCCGATCGTGATGTTACCTCTCCTTCTCTTTCCCCTCCTCCCTCTCCCCTGCCTCCCTTTCTCTCCCCTCCTGAGGTCATGTCGGCCGCTGCCCAACTCGTTCCGAGAGACGGTGCCGGCCCTGTCGGGTCGGCTCGGGCCAAACGGACGGCGTCCATAAACCCGCCTGCTGTCCACGGATCTGGCGGTGGCAGACGACAGCCGCCGGCCGGCGCCTCTAAAAATGCGGGCTGACGCTCCGACCTGCAATACAGGCATCACTTGCGTCCTCCCTGGCGTTGTCTGCAGTATGAGTACGACCTCCATACCAGAGACGCCGTGTTTTGTCACCACACAGGCGAATGGGAGGTGATATCCCGGCCCAAGGCGTAGCGGCGGCCGCTAACATCTCCGCATTGTAGTGCTCCGTTTGACCCCGGGGTTGAGTGCTTGACCTGGACGGCTGTCCGACGCCGTCCCACCGCAGCGTGCTGCCACGCCGCCGGCCAGCAACCTCCGGCGAATCGCGCCAGCAGCGCTTCTTGCGAACTATCGCACCAGACCGACTGTGACTGAGCTCGCCCAGCGCTGTGCTTTAGCCGAATCACCTGAAGCTCTTCACTCGCGGTGAATGGAATGGATTCCGGCTGCGTGTGGCGCCGTAGGTTTTGAGTTCTTCGACGTACTTCAGTGCCGAGAAACGCAGATTTATTCCAAAATATATTATTTCGAATCGATGCCAGGACTGAATTACATGGAACTTGCAGACCATCGAGATTAAGCAAGAATACATAGTGTGTTCCATTTATTGTTCACTGAATGTGCAAGAAATTATGCTAAGTCACTCGTCATTTTGCTAGATCTTGTTGTCCGCTAACAAACATCTAAGTCAATATTCTGAATCAGCAAAGCTATAACTTCAAACGAGGAATGTCGGCCCGCCGCGCGCGGTCCGCGGCATTGTCGGTTGCCGCCCACCGCCCGCGCAGGCCGTTGAACGCCATGTAGTGTTCCTAAAAATTACCGCCGCTCCGAAAGCAGAAATGCTACGGACACGTTTGTGGTGTTGGACACGCGCAAGCCCCAGAGATATGCCCCGTGTCTTACTGAAAAATTTTTCCCAAATGTATGCCCCGTGTCTAATGCCGGAAAAGTATCCTCAGATAACTTAAGCGCGTTTCATCGCTATCGCTCCCCCGCCCCCTCCCCCCCCCCCCTATCAGGGAGAGGGTTAACGCATCCACAAATTTCCCAAGGGGAGCATGCGCCTTGCTCCGCCCCAACCTCCACGCAATACACCCCTGCAGCCTTTCGCGGGGGTACTTCTGGATGACGCAGAGTGCTCAACTTTTGCCAGATGGTGCAGAATTGCTAACGGGGAAAATCGTAATCTTTCAGAGCACCATCTCGAATGTTTTGACAATAACTGCTGATATCGTCGGAGGCTGATTCAGCACCGCACACCGTGGCCACGTGCTTCAGGGTTAATTAATGGGGCTAGATCAGACCCATGCGAGCATGCAGCTTGTCATCCTAACGAGGCAATTTATTTTGTGCCACTTTGATACTGATCAGACGAACCGCTGCTGAGGTTCATGTTGATCTTTGCCTTGCCTGTCTAGAGATAAGGGTGATCGATAGCGAAACGACGTAGCCCCTGCTGGTTGTTCTAACTGATGTCAATGTGAGAACTCCCGACGTTTAACTTATCGGACCGTAAATAAATGATACTCATGATTTGGTGCGTTACGTTGTTGCAATACTTTGATGCACATGCTTACGGCACAAAATTGTCTAGCTTTGAATGTGGGATGTCAGAATTCGAACTCAAGTAAGGTAGAACGCCATCATTTACGCCCATTTTACACGCACGACGTCACCATTTTGGTTTCCTACCAAAATGCGGGATGCCGTTAATTCGGCCAACTTGCAGACGCCGTATGAGGCAAAAAATAAAGATACCATTATGATGGTCTCGTCAGATCATGAATGCACACAAAATGTTTGACCTTGGGCCAAATGTGAGGTAATCAGAAGTCGCGAAAAGGTGAAAAAACGGTCGTTCTGATAGATGCATTTAAAAGCTATGTTAACGTGTCAAGACGAATTTTGAGAGCACGGAAATAAACGTTAAAGCCGTTTGAGTACATGTGAACCATTTCTGCTCCCCCACATGAATCAGATCAGATAAGGTCGTTGTTTAAAGTTGGTATACCAGTAGCTTACAAGAAACAACGTGCTTACAATGTGCTTTTATTTACAACGTGCTTTTGGCTAACCTTATTTTATTGGATGCAGCTGTGTGACAAAAATATTCCGCACACAAAAATACCACTCATGGGTGACCTTCAGGTCATCTTAGGTCAACTTGGGTCGAAGTTATAAAGCAAGCAATGAAGCAAATCGTAGTTGCTAACCGGGTCTACATGACCAGTATAATGTTGTTTTTTTCTGTGATCAGAAATACTGTATTTTACGTATGCATGCATTCAAGATCGCATAGCTGAGTTCTACGTTATACCTAGTCCCTTCAACGCTTGACAGCGTATTTGTAACAAACTGAGACCAGGTACGTTAATGTGTGAAAAAAGACGTCACAGCTTCAGAGACACGAAAAGGAGATGGTCACACGCGTTGCACTCGTCCGTCTGGCCTCGCCGATACTGAAAGCAACGGCTATTGATCTTGAATAACCGTATATTACCTAGGATGCCTTCACGTGACCAATTTTGACGTCATTGCGCCTCAAAATAATATCACGACATGTTTTTAGTGAAGAAGTTGAATTCTGCGTCCAACAGTACGTGTTGAAGCTGGGCATTTTGAGCTCGGCATGTGTTTTGCAAAAGGCACCCCAAGAAACTGTTTATGACCTGGGCCAAAGCCTTATGGTCTGTGGTCAAGTGATGGCCATGCATGCAAGTTCGTACTCTTTTCGCCATAATCGAACACCAATAATAAACAAAAGTACCTGTAAATTTGCATTATTTACGAAAAGTAGCAAAAATCGATCTGACTTCAGATCACTGACCTCATATTTTCCCCTCAAAATCTGAAAGTTACAACTTGTAGATACTGTGAAGTTCTATTACTATAACAACCTTGAACAACGGTAACTAACCTACAAAAAAGTTGTGTGGTCAGTTTTCTTAGAGGTTGACCTCTTTGAGCTGACATACGTCACTGATCTTCGTAGGTCAAAGCTTCAAAATTACACAACGGATGCCGAATTTATGAATGAACGTATACCGGAAATTTCGTACCGCTGAGAGGGCTTATTTTTTACCTGTGCTAGTAAAACCTGCTGAGGGGAAGTGAATTCCCGCCTCCCCGCCCCCCTCCCCCCCCCCGGCCGGATGCGGGTTAAAAAACCCAGACTGTGTGATGTGTGTGATCAACCTCAATCTGTGCCGTTCTGTGTGGTCTCACTAATGACGCCATATGCCTGTGCGTTCCAGGCCCAGGCTCCACATCGGCAGGGTAGCCTCTGGTGCCAGACCGTTCGACGGGCGACTGGCCTGGCTGGTCTGATGACCGCGCGGAGACCCGGATTTCCCGTCAGCTGAGACCCAGATCTCGCGTCGGCTGAGACCTGATCTCGCGTCGGCTGAGACCCGGATCTCGCATCGGCTGGGACCCGATCTCGCGTCGGCTGAAACCCGGACCTCGCGTCGGCTGGGACCCGATCTTGCGTCGGCTGAGACCCGGATCTCGCGTCGGCTGAGACCTGATCTCACGTCGGCTGAGACCCGGATCTCGCGTCGGCTGAGACCCGGATCTCGCGTCGGCTGAGACCTGATCTCACGTCGGCTGAGACCCGGATCTCGTGTCGGCTGAGACCCGATCTTGCGTCGACTGAGAACCGGACCTCGCGTCGGCTGAGACCTGATCTCGCATCGGCTGAGACCCGATCTCGCGTCGGCTGAGACCCGGATCTCGCGTCGGCTGAAGCACACCGGGGCCCCCAGGCCGCCGCAGTGTGATGAACGGCTCCGTACCCTCGCCGACCGGCTCCGTACCCTCGCCGACCGGCTCCGTACCCCCGCCGACCGGCTCTGATGGCCCGACGACGGTGGAGGTGCCGGATCTGGCGTACGCCAACGGGAGCGTCAACACCAGCGACGGCAACTCCACCCACTTCGACAACTTTTACTTCTATGAGGTCAGCAACTGTATTTTGCTGAGGATGTCCCCGCATCCCTTCAATCGAAGCGGAACTGGCTGTTTTAGTACAACGAGGACTTGTGGGTTTTGAAATCTCACGTATTAAGCAAAGGTTACATGCTTTGCAGTACAAGATCGATGAAACAACAATCTGAGGCTTTTTTGCGTTCAGTACTCTGCAAAGGTCAAACGGGCATATCATTATTTTGTAGGCAAGCACAAAAATGCATTCAAAAAGTTTTGCAAACGTCTGAGGCAAAGTGTTTTCTTTGTCCGTTAAGTGCGTAAGGAAACTGGTAACATCGTATTGCTAACTTCGAAGCGAAGGGGCCTCGCGTTCGAGAGAATTGTGAGTCACATGCGTATTTTTAACCCTGGTATAATGTTTTGCTTGAGCCTCCCGACTGCTATGCTTTCTAGAAGCTAGCACTTTTACAGTCACTAATCGAAGGTCCAGGTAGTATTTGCAAGAAGCGTCAGTCTTCAACAGCCATGCTGTATAAATTGGTAGGGATATGCGCTTGAACGGTTTGACCAAGTATGTCCGTCCTGCAATATTTCACTCTTCTTTTGGAATAGCTGAAAAGGTATAATTTTGAACTTGCAATAACAATGGCGGTACGTAGCTCAAAACCGGGTCCAGAGCTCGACGAATCGGCATCGCAGTGACACTAAACTAACTTATGCTTACAGGAAGGAAACGCACAATCATGTCCTCAAAAGATGCATCAATGGGTGCCGACGGCAGAACGCTGAGTCGTGCAAATCTTGGAGCCATCCGCTACAGCGCGCTGTTCGGGATTGATGTCAGATCTTATCAGCCAGCCAGCTGACAAAAAAAAACGTGAACATGTCTGCACATTTTTGACGAATGCACCGGTTGCAATCCACTTTGAGATACCAAAGCCTTTCTTCCCAGATGCCAGTGCGCCAGTGATTGACCGGGAAGCGGCGAACGCCGCGTTGCTGGAAATCTATCTGATCCCTAATACCAGACGCTGCCGGCGATACCGTACGAGACTGAGCATGAAGGACATGCATCCGCGTAATCCTGTTTGCTGTGACAAGCATCCGCCCAAATTATTGTCATTTTGCAAACCTTTGATCAGGGTTGCCAAAAATGTTGACAAAACCGTTGAATATATGACCTTCATTGATTCAATTACCGAACGTGACCAGACTCGTGGCCACCCGCTTTCAAACCGTTTATTCATGTGTTAGCAGGAATGCTACATCAGTGAGCTTCCGCCTGTCAAATTGTCCAGAACCCGCGCATTGATCGAGCCCAGGGACATCGGCTGCCAAACGTGTCATGCTCCATTAGCCTAGCTTTCGGCGTTATCTACACGATGACAGCTGACAACTGCACGCCCGTTGACGTCTCGCTCTCGTCCTACGCCCCTTCAGGCGCTCAACGCGTATGAAGCCGCTCAAATGTCACCACGCAGCACTATCGCATGCTCAGAAGTATGATGCCCGAACGAGGCGTGGTGCCTGAGTTGGCAAGCGCAGCATGACTTTGCTACTAGCGGGGCTTCCTTGCAGTCAGCTGTCCTTCAGGTGAAGCCGTTTCGTCCCCAGGTGGAGCAGCTCACATTCCTCTGCATCATGTTCGCCGTGATCGTGTGCGCCAACTCGCTCCTGCTGGTCAGCCTGGTGTCGGCCAAGTCGAGGAAGTCCAGGACCAACTTCTTCATCATGCACCTGGCACTGGCCGGTACGTCCGTTCCTTTGTTAAAATACCTATCGGGCTTGTTTTTTCCCTGGTCTGGGAGGAGCCCAGACTAAATGCTCACGCTTTGATGATAGTTGTTTTTACGAGCGCGTCGGCTACCGGGAGCGTTCGATCAAAAACATCACTTATCTAAATTTTCAGAGCTGTAACGCAAATAACGTCGAAATGCAGACAGAGACACGAAATAAATATCTACGGAGGTGAAATACTAGAGGAGCACAAGAGATCTCTTTCTCTACAGATTGAACGTTATGGTGCCAATTCATGGAGTGCAGTTATTGGATAGCAGTAATTGCAGCATAACTGTAAAATCAGGATATCAGCTGAGCTTTCAATCTGAATTTTAAGGTAATATACCCTAATATTTTTCGCGGTCGAGATCCGTTGACATTGTCGGCATTACTTCGTGTCACCAAGGTTTTATTTCTCGGGATTCGTTTCGCTGGGGGATTGATTCCCAGCAACACCTCAATTGAGCACCACATACGGATTATGTTACCAATGCTACAGTACTTAAGCTCTTATGCTGCAATGCAGATTATTTACTTCGGGTTATACCAACGATTCAATATGTAAGCTCTCAGGCTGCGATGCTCAACCAATTACTTAGGCTGGCAAGTTAGGCTTAGACAAACAAAACCAGTGTCCTAGAATTGCCGGCTTTGGGTGTAAAGCAACACCCTAAGAGGAGGAATTTTTCACTCCTTTTCCCCATATTTTAAGTGAAATTTTACTCCTCCCTGACATTGTCTAATCACACATGCCAAACCCTTATTTCCCTTTCTGAGGTTTTCAGATGTCATCGAAAACCGAGCTCACTTGAAACCACCAAGCATGAACGAGGCTCCACAGAACCTGGACACCTATGCCTATGTCCTGCCTCACCTACATGTGAATCATGTCTATCTATGCACAGAGCAAGAACGCCAGGTGCCTCCAAGCCCAAGAACCCCAGCGACTCCAGCCGCTTGCACGCATGAAGTTTGTTTTGTTTACAAAATGCATCCCAATCGGCAGCTGTGTGCCGAACGCAAGGTTTTCATGCCTCCCCTATTTTTTTGGTCTCACCACCACACCACGAAAGCAGAGCCTGATGAAAATACCAGCAAGGCCTGGTAGATAATTTACTCGCCGCATTTATTTTTTCTCGAGGAAACCTGAACACTAAATTGCATCACTCCGTAAACGCAGGAGTGAAAAACGCAAGAAATGTCATCGAAATTAAATTTGCAGGATGATTATCGCCATTTGGGCACTCATGTTAACAGATTTTAAGTCAAATCAGTTGATAACAACATTTTGCCAGAAAAGTATCAGTCTTTATATTTATCAAACTACTTTTGTTTTTCTTGATATCATACGAGCGTGATATCAACACCACTTTATTCTTCCTTCCTTTTTTGTTGCCTTTAGGGTACCAACTGCTGCTTAAAATGTTAACCAATTTCTCTGCAAGATGCTCCAGCTGCAGACTTGTACATATTTCAACGTAAATTGGATCAATGCGCCAGCCGCCCAAACTTGTTTGATATGCACCCAAGGGCGAAAAATTCACAGGGAATGAGGGAGACAATCTGAACCACGGAAGTTATTTTTACCGCCATTTTTGCCCTGCCAAACGCTAGGTTAACCTTTTTTTGTTCATGGCGGTGCTCAATAATTATAAATATAAGTCTATCGAGTGTCTAACTTACCAGGCTACATGACAAGGCTATCCTAATGCTGCCATACAGAGCTTTGGGACAGGCCTGACGCAGCCAACGCAGAAGTGTTTGATGGCGAAAGTCTGCCCTCTGGAGATGTATATCATGCACACCTCTTACTTGTTCCGCATTTTAATCTCGTAGGTTGGTGGGCATGATTGATATTTATATTTGGGGGGCGGGGGGGGGGGGGCGAGTGGGATGAATGCCTGCCAGCAGACCACGCAAAAGGTGCTGACTTTTTTTTGGTGAGCAGGAAGTAGCCAGTAAGTCTCCTGTGGACCAAGTAATTGCTCACCTTACCTGCTATCAACGCATGATTGGTAACTAGAGTTAGACATTTTCTGTTTTAACCCATCGAGTTTTATCCCAAGACAAATAATGATCCCACAAGGTATGCAATGGGCTTATTTTGTTCCATATTCTTGATTATTTCCCCAAAATTTCTTGAAGTGGTGCCTCATGACTGTTTTAACCAGATGTTTTCTATAGTTGACATGGTTTGCTGACTGGTAAATGACTGTACTGTATATATGCACTAGATTTTTAACGCAGGCATACTCTAAGCTGCATAGTAATTATAAGATGAGTTAAATGTTAGTATGTAACAAAAAGTCGGACCACCCCATTTAAAAGGTAAAGCCAACACCTCAAACTATGTCATTAAATACAAATAAACAAGCCAAATAGATGCCTTTGCTGCGGCTGAAAAGGCAAGCAGCAATACTGGCATGGTCATCTAAAAGTTATGCTCCTTTTGGAAAAGAGAGATTGTTTTGTGGAGCATACTCATTATTCCCCTTGACATAGGTCAACCATAGCTATCAAAATAAGTTGTTCAAAGGGATTTCAGATGTTTTGATTCGTGTGCTGTCAACTTTGTCTGATGGCAACAAGCATACACAAATAAACTGAACAAAAATGCAAGTTGAAAGCATCCAAATATTACCTTTATCATGTTTTTATCACAAGTGCTGCCGTCAACAGACAGGTGAGTTGAGATGATGTTCAACATATGGGCTACTCTAAGATAAGTTAAGTTGGTTAAGTGCATGGCAAGAGGCAAAAGGAATTGTGCAAGAATCAGTAACTCACAACTGCTGCTGTGATACAAACAGGTCAGACAGGATGTGATGGAGTAAGGCCTCTTTAGGTTAGGCATAATTAGGCTTCTTTCATGGAAAAAAGCATTGGTATTTTGTAAGAAATAGTGACAAAATGTTTGTTTTCCCTGACCCCATCTTAAGAGAACCCAGAGGTATGTCTATTGTGCTTGACTTGGTAATGGGCTGATGTGTATGAGTCCGAGGTTTTTTGTTTGAGTGTTTTATGCTTGTTGAATTTTCTGCTGTTATTTTGTTACTTAATTTATTTGCTTTGCTCTGTGCTTAGAGTGCTGTGGAAGGGAAGTGCAAAGTGCAGCATCAAATAATTGGTGTCAATAATTTTTATGCTCATTACACTGCCATGAAATTATTATGTTTTGATGTATTCTGTTTCACTTTAATGGCCTAAGATGTTAAAAAAGAAGTTTTGTCAGGTCTATCATATTACGTTCATGCCAACTTGAAATAGATGTCTTTGTTTGCTGAAGTATCAGTCAAAAGCTCATAAGTTCAATCTTTTGTTAATTGATTTTTTCCACTCCCGCACGATCTTCTTGCGATGGAAGCTTTCACTCCCACCTTAGACCAAAGCGAATCTAACTCCCTGAGCAAATTAATATTTGCCCGCATTGCGTGTACTGTAATTTCTATCCTATATTCTGCCCGGCTTGCAATCAATTAATCGATCAACGTCTTTCAAAAGTGAAACATCATGCTGAAACATAAGACGGAGTTGAGGCTAATCAGCAGCGGCGGCTTATCAGCAGCGAGTGTAAAGGTATTCTCATCTCATTAGTGGATGGATTCGTGAGTAATGCAATATTCCATATGCTCTGAGCTGTGTGCATTACTCGTAACGTGAAACTCGCGTTTGATTGGCGAGTGATCAGTGGAAAATCGTCTCTAACGTGGACGGAGCAGTCAGGGACACAGCCAGGTAGGCACGTCCCACCCGGGTGAGACTTACGGGTAAACCCCCTTCTCCGCCGGAGAGCAGGGTGAAGCTCATGCGTGACGAAATGATTTTTGCCCCGAGTTTCAGCGTCTGTGCGGGCTTATGACTCTCTCTTGCAGGGCGAGCGGCGGATCTATCGAAGTGCAGAGAAGCCTGTTTTCATGTACTTGTATCTACTAATGTACTTGTGACCCCGGGTACAGGTTTGCAACGTGCAGTTCTCCCCAAAAAACCAATGTGTATTTGATAGCTCTGTTTAATAAGAACTTCCTGGCATATTTAAGCTTCGTCATTTACAACATAAGTTATTCGATCCCACCATGTTCAGACACCAATACCATGTAAAGGGGATCACCACGCGTAGACACGAAATGGGGCAAAATGGCTTGCCTGGCTCACAATTTTTAGGAGGTCCTCATAATTCTGCCTGTTGACTTTGCCTACTATCAACTGGTATTGCACCAAAACTTGGTGTCTGCGTTCTCTAAATAATGAGGAAGAGCTGCGTAATTTTCCTTCTATTTTTGGTGATCAACCTGTATTTATCGCTTTTTCCGCCTAAATGCAAAGGTTGCATACACTCCGTTCTTTTGGCCCGAATGTCCCAACGGGTCGACTGTATTCCCGTGTTTATTCCTGCAATCCTCCTTTGCGACCTTTTCGCGCTCCGAAATCCGACATGGTGTTTTTCGATAGACCTGCTTATTTTCAAAACGCTGATGTAATTATTCCGTTTCCTATGCATGCTCGTCGTTTTCACACAAGACTCAGGCAATACTAGGGTGTTTTTATTTTCGGGGCCACTCGCCCTTACCCAGTTAAGCAGTTCTTACAGCAGTGCTCTTCCGCTGCCCGCACGTGACTGAGGCTCGCTCTGGTGCTTCGGCCGCGGCGGACTCGTCCGCAGTCCACCTCAGTGCTCTGTCGCAGCCAGACTCGACAGGCTCCTGCCTGGGCCAGAGACCAAAGCTAGAAGTCTAGCGGTGGTAGATCTGGACTGCGAGCTGAAGTCTAGCTGTGGTAGATCTGGACTGCGAGCTGATCAAGCATGACCCACCAGCTGGCTAATAACGCGGTCGTCAAACCTGCTGCACTGGAAAACAAAATTACACCCAAAAACCCCATGTGCAGGGTCAGCCAAATCGCATCCCTACACAGTGTCGTTTTAGAGAATGATGATAACACCTTTCAAGGAGAAATCAAGGAGTTATTTTACACCGAAGAAAGGACGTCCCCCCCCAAAAAAAAACCCGGTGCAGGGGCGGCCAAATCGCTTCACTGTACGGTGTCGTTTTGGGGAGTGGTGTCAAATTCGTTTACAGGAGACTTTTGAAATTATAGTGGTATCCGTTTGACCTGCTGATGATACCTTAAGATTAAAACACTCTGTAAATGGGGTCGCGTCTGCCCACCTCGCATTCTTTAAATGCATATGGCCAACCGACCGTCACACCCGTACAGCTTGCATTCCCTATGGTCAGACACACACAACATGTGAACTAGTCAAGGTGTATTTTGACATTTAAAACGTTCAAACCGTGGGAGATCAGCTACAAGCTGACCCAACTGTCCAGAATCAGTTAAAAAAACAAAAACACATGGACCAGGGAGTTAAACTACAAATCATCTCCGATTCGACACTTCAAATTATATCCGCGCATATGGCCACGCTGACCCCCACCAAACTGTCCGGCATCAACAAAGTGACCACGTTGACCCAAGGGTAAACAGTCTTGCCACAAATGAAGACTTGGCCAAATTCGTCAGACTGACGCGACGAAAAATCCCTTAAACTCGACAAAAATGAACTATAGCGACCTGGTTACATGAGCATCCGAACTGCGAAATCAGCTGGCAACTAAACAGAGGGATCGGCATCACCAGCCACGTACAGACCACAGGAGACCTAAACGCTATAGTTGAACACCTAACAAGTAACCGGGGTTGACAAGCCTCCAACCGAGAAAAATACAAAGGGTCGTGCCGGGGACCGGCGACAGTGTCAATTCAGATTCATTACACGCACTCTTAGCGCGAACAAACCTACGTTTTATATCAGCTCGCTCGTCCACTGAAAGCGCCTTTGCAACAGCTCCTGGTCTCTGTTCAGGGCTCTTGGACCCTGCCTGCCTTTTTTCTTGGATCCCACATTGAATACCATCAAAAAGTGCGTTGTTTGCTAAGCACTTCAGTGAGAAGAGGCGCTGGTATAGAACGAACAGCAGGAATGCCTCCTCCTGGTCTCGTACAGCGCACACATCAGTGCCCTCCACAACTAGACCATATGGCGGGTCGTCCAAGCAAAGGCACGGTCGAGATGTATCTCCGTCCTCCAGCATGACGTCGCTCCACGCCCCGTCCAAGCACCGGGAACGCTTCCAGTGATCTCTCTGGAACACATCATATTTCTGGAGTACTAGCCATACCGTGGCGATATCGTATATTACGGCCAACACACCTCCAGCAGACTTAATTCTTGAACGGATGTTAGGGTAAATGTTCCGCCTTTGAAGACATTGAAGCAGGCAGCAGGTATTTTCTCCGTTAGTAAGAATTCCCGTCATTACGTCATTGCTTGCTTTTGTCGTCGTATTTGACCAAAAAACTTATTGACAGCCAATTGGCGGCCATTAAGTCTGAATATCGTGCTCACGAAGGCCAGAAATGGGCGGGTCGACAATTGTATTTTGCTTGGCTTTCATCGTCGTTAAGCTAATGGAATGGCAGGATTAAAAGAACGCTTTTATCCTGTCGTAGATGTCAGGGTGACTTTGAAATAATATGCACGTCTTCGCGGACGTGTAGTTAGAAACTGAGGCATAAGCCCCTTATGCCTGAAGAACAGGGCTGGGAACTGCATCGAATGATCTTCAAGATGGCTATTTCAGTGCAAAACCCAATAGATGAGGAACACCATTTTTAAAGGGAATGTTCCAGAAGGGTGAAACACGAATACAATGTTCCAGAAATGTGGAACACGATGGTACGATAACGGGTACAATGATGCAGTCAAACAATGACACATCTAGCTGCATATTTACTAAACAGAGAAATTTTGTCCTCTAGAGCAGTCTTTTCTACTTAAAGTATACCAATAGTTATAAGTGAGCTCGCTTATGATACCTGATGCTTGCTTCATTATCGTATAAGTTGCTAAGTGTATTTGCGAGGAACATTATTCATATAGATAAGGCAGTAGAAATAGCCTCATTCCTCGGAGAAAATATGGGAGAATTGAGAGATAGATGCGTTGATATTTGACCTTGATATTATGTTGATATATGGTTGATATTTAACATGCCTTTATCGAAACAATAGCCGAAGTGAATTCAAAACTGTCTACCAATGATCCCACTCGATTTTTCAGGTTTTTTTTAATCAGCGAGTCTCAGCCAACTTAACTGCGGCTGTGGCTTTAAGTTATTTTTTAACCAAAGGCCGCTGCTGAAGAAATCCTGAAAAATCAAGTAGGATCATCGGCGTGCAATTTTGAACTTATTGTTACCATTGTTTCGATAAAGGAATGTTGCCGAAATATCAACCCATCTATATATCCATTCTATGCGTTTTTCTCCGAGGAATAAGGCTATTACTACTGTCTGATCTTCCTCTATCATCTCTTGTTTATGGTGCTCATTTCGAATATATTGATAGCGGGAGCCGCATTATGCACCTCCCATGAACTTCTTCTAGGCCAGAATAGGTCACTGACCCTGAAATGACCCAGTTTAACATTTTGTTTTAGAAATATACTGCCCAGCGTAATCTTTGTCGCTTATCCAAATACAAAACTCAAAACAGTCTTACACCATTTTTGGTCGCCATGACCTTTAAAGGGTCAAACAAGGTCACTGACCTTAACTGAGCGTGCAACATTTTGCTTAGAACAGTTGCCTAGGTTCTAGGGGCGCTTTGGGACCATTCTGGAATTTGATCTTGTTTGACCTTTTTTGACCCGAAGGTCATGACCTAGGAACCTCAAACATTGGCCTAAGGGAGTTCACGTACAGGTCAACACACTCTGTGAGTCTGATGTGAATTTGGCTTGGTGTGAGTTTGGATTCCATTGCAACGTTAGGATTCGGTGGGTACTAACATTTTGCGCGCCGCTCGTTTGGGTCCTGCATTACGCAGAAGCATTTTCCATTAGTCCCAAGCACTGTCTCCTCGAAGCTGTCAGCTGTTCCAACAAACTCCGGCAGTTCTGCCGCTGTTTCAGTCGGCTTCCAGGCTGACACTTCAGCCTTGTGCTGTGCAGTCAAGGGCGGTACGACAGCACTGGGACGTCAGTTCCCAACGCTCCGCGAGGCGCTCGCCCCGCAGCCTTGAAGAAGATCCGAAAGTATTTGCCGTTGTTGCCGGTGAGATGTGCTCACTGGTCTTCGAATAAGGATCAGCAAGCCCACAGACACACGCGACCAGTTCATTTGTGAATGTCGCCCGCTGCTCTTGCCACGAGGTCGTGCTGGACTTCCCGATACCTGGAACGAGTGTCAGTCGCTGAAAAGGCATTCGCCTTGGTAAGCTGATCAGCTCCAACTTACAGCAATGATGAGTCTTCCGCCGCACTGTAGCGATTTTCCACATAACAACGAATTTCAGCATTATCTATTTTTCGTGCTCGGTAGGCAAAAGTATTTCATATTGTCCCATGGCAGAATATCTATACATTTTGGATGGTATGTGGCTTACTACTATTTGTCGTTTTTTCAGATTTAATCGGCTTAACGACTAAAATTCTCCACTTTTCCGAACGCAAGCGCAAACTTTCATCACATTTGCATGTAATTTGTGGCCTTAGCGAATGTCTTTGAACGACCAGTTCTAGTAAAAAAATCGCGGGCGACTTGCGGGAAACCATTCCCATGCAGCAAATGAGCATGCTCAAAGTGTCATGGTCCGCGCGAGTAATAAGCATGACCAGTTCCACACATCGGTCAAAACTGACGACAGCTTCACGATTTTGTTTATCCTCATAAAAACACATTGGGATTATCGCGAATGACTTCAGGTCGGGAGCATCCTTCGCCATACTCGACAGCAGTGTCTACTCCAGGGCAGTCCTTTTTATTGAGGGACGGGGGGCGATCACCCTTCAGATCCGCTGGGGCCCTCCTGGGGGTGGGTAGACTTATTCATAGGCCACCGGGTCTGTATCAAAATTGGCGATGCCCCGTTCTGTTTTCAAGGAAACACGTCAAGGTCACGTCTCTTTTATGGAGCGTCAGCGACTGCGTTGGTCATATTAACGCTCAGGGGCTATGACACAGGGGTGATCCGAACTTGGGCCCCACGCGGGAGTCCAACACGCCAACCACTCGGCCGTTGCGCCCTCGGTGATGCGCCATTGTGACCCATCGGGTCCACGTGGTTAGCTTTGTCTCCGCTCGTGAAGGACCGTTCAGGACCGCGCACCGATGTGCACAGTTAAAGCTTGTGTGAAATGGCGTGATATTCATTGTTTTGCTCAGACAGACCAACTGGACAATAATGCCGCGTGAACAGGCTGCTACTGTCCGCACGCCACCAGATACCACGTCTGTAACAATCTCCACCCTCGGCAATGTTAGTTCATTTTGCGACACGAGAGATAACCGCATGCAGGTGAACTGACCTAAACTCGATCAAAGCATACATGCACACATCCAATGCAGCCTCTGGGACTTCGTCTTCGGGGGTGCCGCCTTACAGTTCGCTGACCTCAGTGCCGTCCATGATCGTATGGCCGTCCCCATGTGCTTCTGCTTCACCGTATGATCCTCAAACGCCGCGGCTAGAGGAGGCGAAGGGCCGGGCAACACCTGTAGCTACTTAAGTGAAGATTCTCCTGCGGCGGGAATCGAACCGACGTCGGCAGGTCCGGAAGAGACCCGGACCGCTGACGGCGGCGCCTGTCCCTGTGACCGTCAGACCTGTCGGTGGGCCTCATCAGCGTGGTGACGGACGTCGTCTGGAAACTGACCGTCGAGTGGTACGCCGATGGCATTACCTGCAAGATCGTCAAGTATTTTCAGGTGAGGAGCGCCGTATGCCAAGCTGTTGCGGTTGTGTAATTCTAGTGTGAAAGATTAGGATGCAATGTCACGTTGCTTTCAGTGAGTTCATACATCAGGAATAAGGACAATAATAAGAATTCCCCCTTTTAGGAATTAGGAATAACCGAGTAACGTTTGGACCACGGCCGACATTTTCCACACGTTAACAAAAGTGAAAACGAAGGGATAGGCAGAAAACCACATTTAGCGCCTATAGGGCCTGCGTCATCTATACCCCCCCCCCTCCCCATTCCGACACGGGTCACTAGACATGGTTGCCTGCTGCGTTTGGCGACCCCTTGCCGCTATCGTGAGCCAGTAGGAGGCGAGTGCGGTATCTACGACAATGCTCCGAACACGCTGCGTTTGAATTAGTCTTCCTTGTGACAAAACAGTAACCTGACAAGATCTGTTGTTCAAATTGTGTGGCGGCAGCGTCATCCAGAGCTCCCGAATTTCCCCAACTGTTGGAATCGGCGGATTGACCACCAGTTGCCACCCAGTGCCACCGTCCGTCGCCGTCCAATGCCACCATCCATCGTCGCCTATCACCGATATGAGGGCGCGCCGCTGCGTGGTGTCTCTACCCCAGCCACAGACAGCGGTGCGGGCCTCGCCGCAATAGCTGTCGGGTCCGACCCAACCTCGGACGAGCGAGTCACGTCCCTGTCTCGAGTGCGTCGGCCTGTCGCAGCGTCTGACCGCCGACGTCGCAGATCTTTGATCATATCTTCTTGCAATTTGCAGCAGGCATTCACGGCCCAAGTTCGACGGCTAATGTACACGACGGTGACATTTTGAACATCTGGTCGTCGCAAGCTGGCCTTTTTGATTAAGGAGTGGCGGTATTTGTCGAACTTCTAAAGTTTTAAGATATCTATTCGTCTAAAGCGAACTGGGTGGTGATATAGATCACCCAACTTTTTGGTGACGTTTGCTGGGCGGAAGCGGTCTTCCCCGAATAGCCAAACGAGAAGCGATGCTAGAAGTTAGTGCTCTGAAGTTAGCGCCAACTTAACTAGAATAGGTGTCATGGACAGGTTGATGCTTAAGAACATCCCTGTCTGCCTCTTCAGATCGACTATTTAAATGAAAGCCTTCCCTGTGAATCTAGTTGTGTGGAGAGACCAGCTTCACAAAAATGGACGGTTTTTATAGCATCGTGCCAGCGCATGCACCATAAAGCATCGAGTATTGCTAAAACTTCCTGTCCAGAAATACCGTGTATGGAGGGAACAGTGCATTCGAATCCACCCTTTCACCTTTCACAGCGTCATCGAATTGACTGGGCGTACCTAAAATGCAGATAGATAGATACTTTGTTTGGAATCTCCATGTCACGGTTGTTGAAATATCCGCGTTAATGATACAAAAAGGCACTATGAAGGCAAGTCACCACGAACGTGCCATACAAATCAAACGACCATTACGGTGCACGTGCCGATGCATCGGAATCCCTCGATCCATCGCAAAATATATGCACACACTGAAGTGTCCCCTGTCGTTCAGCTAAGGTTTCTCCTGCTCACAAGATGTATAAACAGCAATTAAAAACAACAAAATATTAGCCTCTGAATCATCTTACCCGCCTGAGTCCAACAATACACGTATACCGCCACACATGCTCCATTCACGCAGTCCAGCCACACAGACATCAGCCACCTCGTCCGGCTCCCAGGTCAGAATCGACCGCGTGGTAGTCACCCGACCCAGACGTGACACATGACCGCACGAGGAGGGCCTCAACCATATGGACGACGCCAGCTGATCGTAGCAGTCTTTTAGCATTACCGGTACAAGACACGACACTACACACGCCGCGCCTAGATTTGTTTAAGTGGTGCCTTCTGCCCACGGAACACGGCTATGTTACACTCCACCCGCGTGCAGTCTAGGGATCACACCGATCGTTTGCTTGAGCAGACGGCGGACCGGTGTCAGTGGGGCATGTTTCCAGCTGTTGGCACCTCGATCTAGAACACAGCGTGGTGCGCGCTCAGCACGCACACGTGGCAGCTACAGCTGCCTATGATTGACCACTTGGGCATGGCGGGCGGACCATGTGGAGCGGCTGCCGGTCCTTTCGCGCATGATCTCCGACGCATTTGGTGCCGCAAGAGGGCGGCGCACAATCCCGATGTCATGCCGCTGCATGCGCATACCGTCAACCCGTCCCGCTCTCCTGCGCTCGTCGCATTGGGGTCACGTGATCTGGGCCTGTCACGACTTCTCAGGGTCGGCGATGGCTCCTCGGGTTAGAAATCCACGGATGACGCGCTTACAGACCCCCGAACGAAAAGTGCGAAGAATGACAGCTCTGTTCTGTCATCAGCTATCTGTTACAAACAGTAATCTGCTACGTGCACGTGCGTGTTGGACGTTAGTGTCGGTGCGCATGGCTGGACATGCTGCTGACATTATCAGCCACCTGCCGGGCCACCAATCCGCCTGTGGGGTAATGCGTCTGCCTGGCGGCGGTGCGCCGAGGTAATATATCCCGGATCCATACGCTGACATCTTCCGCCCGGTCGGCAACAAGCTTGATTAGTCACAGGCCGTCTGGTGTCGGCATGAGAGGCGCGGTATCAGGACTTAGCTCTGCCCCGCGCTATGCTGACGTTGCATTGTGTGACTTCAATTACATGGGGTAATTGCGTCGTGTTACTTCGATTACATGGGGTAAAGCATGACCGCTGACGGGTCACTTACTGACATAAGTGACCCGTCAGCGGTCACGCTTGGCACCGGCTGCTCGTAGTGATCTGTTTTTTTTTCAGATTTGTCTGTGCGTGTGTTGTGTGTGTGTTATCCAGAGACACATATATGTGCGTTCCACAACAGCCCTACATATTCCTCACCTTTTCAGCTGTGGTGCTGTTCTGAATTTGGCTGAGTAGCTTTGGAATTTCTATACGATGGGTGCCACAGTCTCACGATCTTCGGTCCCACAATATCGGTTTTAACTTTTGGTTGGCTTTAACTTCCGTGACTTGTTTTGTGCCGCGGTGCGTGTAGGCGGGTACTCACAGTCGCCTGCTTGTATGCTATGGAAAATCGAAAGAACAGCAGCTTGAAGTGATTTTTATAGGCAAACGGTCAGATTAAAAGTGGATGGTTGTAGAGGCGTGACAAGTACACAAGTTGTGAAGAAAAGGTGCAGTTTTCCATAATATGTGCTTGGAACGTAAGAAATGGAGGTCCAAGTCTCATGAATTTGAGTGGGCATGCCCATTCGTTCATAGGTCTGAACTCAGGCAACCTCAACCATTGGAACCAAATGGTTCAACAGTTTTCGCTTTCGTTGAAAAAAGCATTTTGAACTTAATAAGCTCAAGGCTGCAGTGTGAATTAGTCAGCGTGGAGGACCAGCCAAGGACCGAACCGAGATCCAGCTAGGCCGTAAACGTTCATTGGCCTGACTCGCCCCTTGAAGTCAACGTCGCACCGGGCGCATTACTCACATCCACTGCGCATGCGCTGCACGGCACACTTTCAGGTGATACCGCACGCAAGGTCTGATCATTTCCTACGCACTGATGGGTCTTTTCGTCCGGAGCCGGTAGCGCAACCATTGCAGCGTTGAGAAACGCCGGCTGGAATCGCGCACATGGCCTCCACATACCATCACCCAATCGCGGCTGGCGTGAAGGGCACGACGCCCGTCCCCCATCAGCTGCACGCGCGCCACGTCTGCAGCGGAACGACAGCACGTGTCGCCCAGAAGACCTCCGTGGCGGCGCGGGTGGCTCGGCGGCGGCCGCGTCAGCGTCAGCGCTGACCGCGGCCGGCCCGTGTCGGCAGCGACAGCGCTGACCTCAGCGGGCCCGTGTCGCCGGCGTCAGCGCTGACCGGGGCCGGCCCGTGTCGGCAGGTGACTGGTGACCTTCTCATCCACGTACGTGCTGGTGGCGCTCAGCATCGACCGCTGCGACGCCATCATCCACCCGATGCGCTTCATCGGCAGCTGTGAGTAACTGGAGCCGACCCGCGGGAGTGCTGGGTGTGGGCGCGGAGGCAGCACATGTGCGTGCTTTACCTGGGCGGTACCTATGGTTGGAGACGCAAGGTGTACTGTACTTGAGGCTCCAGCTTGAGCGCACCTGACTGCGAGCCCGATAGGGCGCCGGGTGAGGAATTCATCACCTGGATGCTCTAGATACGTTGGTTGCATGAGCAGTCATCAACGCTTGATTGCCAAAGGTAGGGACGTGCCGCGCCACTGCTTTGTATCGCTGGTCACGCCCCTGACGAACAGAGCGGCCTGACGGCGCGTACAGCATTTAGGCCCGTCAGATAGTGCTGTTCGTAGAATGACCTGTTAGCTGGTGCGGGCTGGGATGTGGTCGGCAAATGGGACAGTGTAGTAAAACCAGTCGACTTGGTGGAAAATGTGGGCATCAAAAATGGGTAACGATTCACGCAAAGCTTGGTGCAAAAAGAAGATGTTTTTGACTGAAAATTTTGTTTTGAAAAAATGTTGTTTTGATTGGGCTATCCCATAGTTTAGAGTAGGTGCGCCCGTTTCCTAGTAGCAGCATTTAGCCTGGCATTAGTTAAAGGACATTCCATAATGGAGAGTTTTGGTTGTGTGCATGATATGAAATATTGTGTGATGAAAGAGGTTTTCGGTGACAGGCTGATTACTGATGATGCTTCTGGTCATCGGCTTCAGTACCATCTTATGTCATTTGGTATGGCACTACGCTGCTGGCGACAATTTTGCCTCCAGAAATCTGGTCGGCAACAAAAAGTACACTTTTACCATCCTTGAGACGGGGGTCGCAATTTTCTGATTGTTTGTTTATTTGCCGGTATACGCACAACTAATGGGCCTACTCGCATATCGCTGTGCTCAAAGCCAGATGTCCGGCTACCTCGCATCGGAATGCGCGGCAGATTTACACTGGATCTGGCTCGGCCCCAAAACAGTTTTTACGACCGCTAAAAAGATTGCAGCATCTCCTGATCCATTAGCCGCTGAAAGCAAGCATTGCACGAATCGTAATTTGTGTTGACGCATCGTGAGTATTTCATGGTCTGAGCTTACTGAATACAATTCCCTCGCTATTTGTGGGGTCAGAGACAGGGCCGCGTTTATACGCCACACGTGCTGCCGAAACGTTCGCGCCATTGCCGAGTCGGCGGTGCAGAGGCGCGCCGTAGCCATGGAGGCGCTGTCAGAGGGCGCGCCGTAGCCATGGAGGCGCTGTCAGAGGCTGTCCACGCGTCATGCCGCCGGAACAGCCGCAGAAGGCCGGACGTTCAGTGCACAAGAGCGGGGCGCCGGGGGGCAGACGCTGCACATCACGGCGCCCCGTGTCGCAGCCTTTAAAGGGCATGCTCCATCTTTGAAGATATTAAAGCAAGCGTAAGATATCATGAAACAAGCTCACTAATCACTACTGGTATACTTTTAAGCAGATAAGACTGCTTCAGACGACATCATTTCCCTGTTAAGAAAGTATCCCCCTCGATACGTCACTGTTTGTTTGCATTATCATGCCTAGCAAAACGGCATTGAGTGAGAGCCAACTGACGGCCGTAAAATATTGAAATCGTCCTCACGGACCCACGTTATGCACAACTCAACCATTATATTTGTATTTGCTTCAATCGCTGCATGGCTTATAGAGTAACATGATTTCAATGGCATTATTCACCATATTAAGGTGTTAGGCCAAGATGGCGTTGTTCATAATGACGTCATAATGCCAAGATGACCTGACAGTACGTTTCTCCAAATAGTTTGCCATATATGCGGTTGTATACTTCGGGAACTGGAGGGGTCTATGTTTTAAGAAGAGCAGGGCTGTGAACTGCAAGAAATGATCTTCAAGATGGCTATTCCAGTTCAAAACCCCATGGAAATGTCGAACACTCTCTTTAAAACAGCCTCGCCAGCTACTGCCCGGACAGCGCAGAATGGCTGTCGGCGCGGTCGGCACGATCAGTTCCCGGCCTTCGCTCCAGGTGAACCCCGGCATGTACCGCGTGCACCGGCTCCGCCATCTATGCATTCCATTCTCGCCCTGCAGTCCTTCCTGTCTCCTACCTGTCACCCGGCCTCCCTTTCCATCCGTCCTCCTTCGGTGATGCCGTTCGATGCCGCGCAGCGCCTCAGCCCTCGCTGGGCGCGCGTGATGCGCTGGCGGCGCGGATGCTGTGCCGCAGCGTTAGGCTACCTTGCTGCGAGCCTTCTGTCGCGGCGCGGCATTACGATGCTGATGTAGGAATGTCAAACACAGGTCAGGTCTGACCAAGGCCTCTTATATTACGACGTTGTCATGCGCTGTAGCTAACATGTCGGGCTGTGGGGGGGGGGGGGGGGGAGGGCAGTTTGAGCCCCTGAGATCTCACAGGAACTAAGAAGGCGAGAGACACCACATTCACAGGGTGTGTTGGCCAGTACGTGAATTTTTTTGGTCAAAGTTTGGGCCTCCTAGGTCATGACTTTTGGGTCAAATAGGGTCAAACAAGGTCACACTCCAAGCTGCTCTCCAAAATGTCTTCAAAACCAAATCCCTCCTCTAAGCAAAAGATAACATTCTTATTCAAGGTCACTGACCTTGTTTGACCTTTCGAAGGCAATGGTGACCAAAATAGCAGAAGACTGTTTTGAGTTTTGCCTTTGAATAAGCAACTACTTCCTAAAAACAAAATGCTAACCTGGGTCATTTTTGGGTCGGTTATCTATTCTGACCTATAAGAAGTGCATGGAAGATGTCTAATACAGTTCCTGTCATCAATAAATTCGAAATGAGCACCAGAAACTCCCCCATACAGCCAGCCCTGGAGTAATAAAACAGCTTGGTCTTGATTTTCGTCTGACCTTCATATCTGACCCTAGGTCAATATAACTTATTCATGCAATTTATGTGTTCTCTAAGAAACTATCTCAGAGATGTATGACTTTGTCTAACACTCCGCTGTTCCATCAGATTGAACAATTCTCTTGAAATTAATTACGCTGAATCCATGGCCTGGATTTCACCTGCTGTAGGTTAGCGACCTTACAAGGTACATCCAATTTTTCGATACCACACGATCCACTATTCAATTGTCTACAGCTATGCAAAATTTGGCGCGGCTACGTCTCGTCGTTCGGAACCTTTTCCCGAAAAAAACCTTGAATTTTGACTCTCAAAGCCGGCGTTATCCAGTTGGGACGGCAGCCCCGAGACAAGGGGCCGTCCAGCGCGCCGTCCGGATGCCAAACCGAGGCAAGCCCACCGTTGTGAAGGATGAGGTCAGCTCGCCTGAGGTCATTGATTGACTGGCATCCCACGCCACCGTGCGACGATGGGAGGGGGGAGGGGGAGGGGCAGCTCTGGCCTGTCCATTGTTCTGTACCTGGTCGTGGCGGTGAGCGCGGCTCTCCGCGACCGCTGCGCTCATCTGAAGCTCAGAGGATCGGCAGAGGCCGCCATAGGTCCGCCGGAGGTAGGCGGTGTTCACCTGGACTGGCCGCGGTGAGGCGCCGCTCGCCAAATCACATTCCACCCGTCGGGAGACGACGCGTGCTAGAGCATATTCCACGAAGACGCAGAATACGGATATCCGATTAAATGAGCGTATTCACCTTAGCAATCTTCAGCAGCAGTAAATGTGCGGACAATGTTACAGAGGTCAAAGGAAGGGAGAAGTGAATGACTAATGAAATTCGTATGTATGTTCCGGTATTAGACTTCCTCATAGCAATCTCAAGCAGCGATTATCGTGCTGGCAAGTGTCTTGAGTTTGGACGAAAAAAGCATTGATAACAAATTTAAAGAGCCTGAATAGTAGTTCTGAAAGAAGGGTTTTCCCAAACAATCTCAAGCAGCAGCCAGTGTAACAGCAAGTGTCTTGAAGTAGAGTGGAGCACATTACGGGTCAATTCCATCAACATCCAGAAGGTATTACATCTAAAACGTCCCTTGGAAGCATGTCTTTAAAGGACCAAAATTTCCACGGATGTGCGGTCTTAGGTGCAATGCCTATCCGTTTATCGCAAATATTTCGAGTCAAACAGGACAGCGCACGAAGGATTTGCGCTTTGGCGCGTTTTGGATTACTGAAGCAAAGCGAGTGGTTAGTTTATTCCGAAAATATGCTCAGTCATTTCAGTACACTTGCTTGAAATCAGACAGTCCACTACCGCGGGTGGTTTAGCGCCAAGTTCACCGGCTCCACGCTTGCGGAACCTTTGCCCGTGCCGACAGCAACCGGCAGATGCGATGCAGTTTTAAGTTGACTGCATTGGTGTGCTCCTGGTGCTCTCGCCGCTCGCCAAATACATCTCGCCAGCTGGCAACGGCACCAAGCTGCCACCGTCTTTGTGTGCGACAGGCGAATGTATAGGTGGACGGAATTTGCGAAATTTCCGATATTTTATATGGCTTCTTTCATTTTCCCGACCACGCACGCACTACGCTGCAAGATATCTGAAAGCTTTGCTTTTTACGTGGGTTCGATGCTGTATGCATGGTCGCTACGTTGCGGCAGTACCAGTATGGCAGACGTACTTTAGGCAGGAGGCAACGAAGAAGTAGGAGCGCTGCGACGTACATCCCTTTGATGTTTGAAAAGCAATTGCTTGGGGCGCCACACGCTCCAGTTTGAAAATGGATGGCAAATTGCTCAGGCAAGCCTCATTATTTTAGGGCATGCATAGAATCAAGTGTGTTGCTAGCCTCTTCAGCGATTGGTGGTGCGTTGCTATGTCGTCTTGTATTTCAGAATGTGCAGTCCAAACGACATTGCTGCAATACAGCCCCACGTATTCCTCGGCATTTTAACTCCACAGTGTTCCCGAAATATCATGCATGGCTGCCATATGTTTTCCACTTTTGTCCACGCTGTTTACAACGCAGTTAGTCATGAGGGCTAAGTCATGTCGGGTGTAGCGAGCCTAGGCTTATTAGTTGGCATTTCTTATACTGAGTTACCTACCATCGATTTACCATGAGGCACTGGCTGAACGACGTTAACGAGCAAACATCGGGTTTATCGCCAGTCCTCGCCTTTTGAAGCCGCTCACGGCCCGCTGTGTGCCGCAGGGCGCCGGGCCCGGATGCTGGTGGCCGGGGCGTGGATGGTCAGCGCCATCTTCGCCACCCCCATGCTGGTGCTCTACGACGACGCAGTGTTCGGAGGTAGGACGGCCTGGTTCTTGACATGTGGCGCGTGACAGCTGCTCTCGCCGTTCTCGTACAGGATGAGACAGCAGCGGGGCAGTAATTCAGTCGGTGCGCTGTAAATATCCAACGATTAAGGGCCGACACATTCAGAAATGTTAGCCCGTAAAATCGTAACTAGTTCGTGGCAACGCAAACAATTTTGCCTGGTTTATGGTGTTGACTTTTTACTTAGAAACTGTTCACCCCACCATGCGTTATTCAGAATAACCCTGCTATGATTCCGAATTCCGCCAGTTCCTAAAGGAATATATCATGACAACAGTTTGCCTCGTTCATGCCATCCAGCTTTTGCACAGCGCCGTGCCTGATCAGCTGATCTAATTTTGACAAATTTGCAACATTTTTTGTTAAAAGTATGAAAGTTAAATTGTTAAGGTTTCAGAAGCTAAGACGCAGTAAATAAAAGCACAGTTAACATTTAAAGCCTGAGTAATGTAAATATAAGAAAGTATCGCTTGATGTCAACAATGTCACATAGCATATTAGAAGCATGTCAACAACATCGTTCATCGTTCATCGTTCAACATCAACAATCGTTGAAAATAGGATATTATAGTTGTGAAATGCATATGGCATGTGATTAGTAAAAAATATCGTAAGAACAGCTGTCCCACCTGCCAGAAACACGACTGTGAATCGTTACCTGAGAAGCAACCAAATAAAACGCGTGTTCTCCCCGCCTCGGAAGAACCGCCGTTGCTGCGGCACAACGACGCTGCGGCCGTGGCGCGAATGTGACGTGTAGGATGTTTTACTGAAAATTTGACAGTTTCCAACCTGTAAGTCGGCGGTTAGGACCTCCTGACAACTGCTCTGTGTCAGGCAACAAAATACCCATGTAGACAAGCCGTAGCCGATGCAGGCCCTGCCTGCTGCCTTTCGATGTCAAAGACGAGTGCACACTTCTCCATGATTTGCTTTTGCGCGGTTTAACTGAGCTACCCGTTATCATGCTGTGGATGCGGCCCACACCGCTTTCCCGCCCGACAAGCGTGGTGCCCCTGCTAACGCAGCCTGCGCGCTAGGTATGAACCAGTGCTGGATCAATCTGGGAGAGTCAGACTCCTTCGAGTGGCGGCTGTACCTGACGCTCATCAGCCTGGCGCTCTTCATCATCCCGGCCATCATCATTATGAGTTGCTACTCCATCATCCTGTGCACGCTCTGGAGCAAGGGACGCATGCTGAAGACTCCGTCCGACATTGAAGGTCAGTCTCTATGGAGTCAAATGGGTATTGAGGATGGGCAGGGCTACGCAGGGGCCACTGCGGCTAGGCTGAGACGGGCAGAAGCACACACACCCCTCTAGGCAAGATAGTGTTCAGGTCGCGGCGTGTCAAGGATCCGTTGTGGCCAAGATCCGACGCGTGAGTGGTCAAGGCAACTGATGACGTAGTTGGTTTCCAAGGTCACATCTATGAGCTTGTCTGCAGAGATGTGCTTGATGTGTTTCGTGTTTTTTGATACGTTGAATAGAATTTGGGCTCACGTATGGTGTAGCAGATATTTCAAAGGGTTCCGCGAAATGTCACAGTGCATGCTGCGTTCAAAATGCGTTGGTTATATGCTGATGCTCCCTGACTGAACGATACGCAGGTGATTGTATAGGCGATAGGGCAATGTCAAGCGATGACTGAAGCTGCTTTTGCTTCCAACCTCATGAATCGGTGATATCAAGCTTGTTTAAAGCCGATGTGAAGCTTTTTCAGGCCGAATTTTTGGGCTGAGATGGTGATCATGGCTCTGTTAGATGAATGCGTTACGCCAGATGGAAGCCAATTGACAAGGTCTGCAGATTGTCGCTTTTGCGCGCTCATGCTGATTGATCCGTTAGGAAAAAAACAGTAGGGGCGTACGTCAGGTGAGCAAAACCTCAAGACACGTAGAGCACAACATTTAACATCAATTAGATGTTTGCAATGTCCTCTCACAACATTGTATAGGATTGGGGCTCTCCAAGTTTTAAGTCTCCACTTAATTCTCTCTTTGACCTCTCTCTCAACTCTCTTTTCTTCAGCTCCTCAATTCTCGGTATCAAATCAGTTTTTCAGTTTTTTGTTTGCCCCTTAACCGCAACACCACGCACTAGCATGCTACCGTAACGTAAGTTTCACTAGCTGGTGCTTGCCTCCTATTCGCCCCGCGTTTAGGTCAACACCTTGCATGACTTTCGCCGTGTCAAGCGAAAACTCACTACAAAGATAGATGCATCATAGGAACCAGACGAAAATGCTACAACTTTTCACACACACAATCTAATCCAAGGACGGTACGTGGCGGGCTCATTTGCAGCTCAGGCTTTGACAGCCAACACATACTAAGTTCAAGCTATAACACAAAAAGAAAGCAATAAAATTTGAAGCGATTCGGAGAGGGAAACATGGTAATGAGGCAGACAAAGAACTGGGGCATGGTGGCCGTGCCATTAGCCCTTTTAGAGGGGCGTGGTTGCCGCTTCCGCGGACTGGTGAAAAGAGGCTGGGTCTGTTGTCCATTCGCACTGAATGTGAATCTCTTTACTATCTAAATAGTTTTAGGTCAGTGATTTTTTTCACCTTTAGAAGCCCATGATGGCCAAAATCATACAAGACTGCCTTGCTTTTTGCAGTTGAATGAGCGTCAAGAATTGCGCTAGGCTGAATGTTCCTAAACACAGAGTGTTGACCCGGGTCATTTTAGGTCAGTGGTCTATGCTGACCTTTAAGAAGTCCATGGAATAGTTATGATGAGGTTCTTGTTGTTAATAAATTCAAAATGAGCACCAGAAACTACCCCATATAGCCTGGCCTCAGCTCAGTGCAATTTGTGGATTTAATTGTTGTGTTGCCTAAAAAACTATCTCAGGGATGCATGGCCTCGTCTAACACTCCGTTGTTGCGTCGGATTGAATGGTTCCATCGAAATTGCGTTCGGTGAATCCATGGCCTAATTTTGACCTGCGATAGGTCAGCGACCTTACAATGTACATCTAAATCTGTGATATCAAAAGATCTGCCATTCAATTGTCTACAGCAGTGCAAAATTTGACGCTACGCTGCGCATCGTCGTTCCGGAAAAACCATCGAATTGACCCCACCTTTGCGCGTGTTTAGAAAAGTGGCAGTGGAACACCCACGTTGATACGTGATAACAACTTCCATTTTATGTAAGGTATTTTAAAGGTTGCATCCCATCTTTGGGGAATATTTCCAAAACGTACCCTGGTGAAACCTTAGATTCAGCTTCGGATAGTAATAACACTGCAGAAAGTGTCACTGCGGCACTACCAACACATGATCAGGAGGAGAATTTTAATTATATTCGAGTGAAAATTACGCCGTCAACGTGTCGGCACCGCACTACCCTTCCTTGCTTCTTTGTTGTACAGTATTTAGGCCTAGCTCGCGACAACTGTGGTTGTCGCAACTGCCGTCGGCATGACAACTGCTGTTGTCATGCCGACGGCAGAATCCGCTAAGTGCCGTGGTCGGCTGCGACGGACCAGACGCGTCACTTTTGAGCTGTTTGAACCCGCACGCTGCGGGCCTGCGGGTTTGAAAGTGACATCCAACCGGTCTGAATGACGTCAGTACAAGTGAACGTTTGGGACGGGCGATGAACAATAAAGAACAAAAGATTAATAATGTGATGGACGGAAGTAGCACAGCCGGCGGCGAAGGCGCATACCGAGAAGCGCATTGGTTGACGTTTGAACGCGTCGCACGTCATTCCGGACCATGTGATACTCTGCTTTAAAGAGACAAACTGGGTTTCTGAAAGAGCCACTGCGTTTACGTTAAGGAGAAAAACTTCAGTCATAGTGTAACGTTTCGTTAAATTCGCGTGATAATCATGCATATGTTTAGATAAGTTTTATCATGTGCTCATTTGCTTATATTTTCCCTAAGTAGTCTCAACGGCGTCATTAAATTACAGTAACGTGCCGTCAACGCTGGCTGCCCAAGGCACAGTCGCCGCTCGCTCCGCGGCCTGTTCTCTCGGTGCCTCGACCCAGCGGTGCCTGCGGGCACGAGCCGGCCAGCCGCCCCTGACACGTAGGCAGCCCGCAACGCACCAGGTTGCGGCCTCCCGCCCGCGCTACATTTGTGCAAATATTTTGACAAATTGGTGTATTGTAAACATCACAGAACGTAAATTTTAGGAAGGGAACACACGCGAAAATATTACTTTCGTACAGGTGAACGGGAAGATGAGATTTCTCCCACCGGAGCGGTTTCTTGAAATTTTGAACTGTTCGGAAGGATTTCGAGAAAGCGGGTCGAATCAAATCGGACGCGTGGGATCCAACAATAAGTGACAAATAGAAAAGGTGACATTCTCCCATTAATCCGGTGAGATCGAGAAAGGTTTAGTGTAAAACATAGCGATTTTGTGCCACAATTTAATGACGCATTAGGCCCGTTAGAAGGTAAAATTCAGATGTCTTAAAACTCAGCATTTACAATAACTTCCGTTTTTGCACTAAAAGCAGAATTTCACATTTGGTCCCACTTTTGAACTGTTGGAATATGGTATAAGTAACACAACGCTTAAATGTATTACATTTTCTGCCAATTGTTTTAAGAAAAAATCATACTGTACATATATATATATATATATATATATATATATATATATAACCAGAAGTACTATTTTCACATGTGAACATATTCCGCTGTACAATTTAAGAACGTCGAAGGCATGGCTGTCACGGATGCTTTGAAACTGATGGGCCCTCATAAGACTTTGGTCACATCTCCACAAGCTAGGTCATGCTGTCACATTTCCCATACGTGGATCACGTCTGTGCCAAAGCTTTAACAAAGAGGATGCTTGAAACACGTTCGCAGCTCCATGGTCTCTCACAGCTTACGGCAGTTGCAATCAGGTAAGGACGCCAGCGCCGGACTAACGTGCTGTCTGTCAGTCTGCCCGCTCACTATCCCACACCACCGTCAGTCGCCGAAGTGAAGTAATATCTTCGTGAAAAAGAGACATGTGCTACAGTGGGGCAGCTAGTTGCCCCGGTAGTTCCTCCTGTCACACAACCCCAGTGAATCTGGACTAGATTGCACCACAGGGATCCGCACCTGCGTCTGGTTAGTTGACAAGAGAATGTCCCGTGCGTCACGTCGCTGACATTTCAATCCGCCATGGCAACAACCCACCGGCGAGGCAACGTGAGGACGGTCTGTTGGACCCAGATTGCCTGCGACGAACGAGAGAGCTCTGGGATGCTCAGTCGCGTTAGGCGACATCACGCCGCATTAGGACGTCCTCATGATTGGAACGGTCTGTTGGGCCCAGACGGCTTGCGCTGAGGCGGGAGCACCGCTCCCAGCGATTCCGTCGCATTACGCGACATCATGCACTGTGCCTGCTTCTCGACACCAGCGGCTGTTCGATGTCGCGGAGACAATCTCGCCGCAGGGAGTTCCCGGCGTTGCCGAGCGCGGCGCGCCCGGCCAGCTCGACCCACCGCGCCAGACGCACGTCAGCGGGTCATCGCCCGGCTCGGAGGCGCCACCGCGATGCGTCGTGTAGCCGCCGACCCTCTCCGCAGTCAGGCTTCACAAACAGCCGTTCGCAAAACAACGAGGGGATAATTCTCAAAGGCATCCGTGCGTAATCACAAGCGTCGACCCGTCTCCGCAGCAGGAGAATGCTGACGACTGCGGGATTACAACACCTGCCGCCGTTGTAAACACCCTGCTTGGCGCGCTGGTGGGGAAATGAAACGTTCCTGGAGCTGCGGCAGAGTAATGCGATCCAGCGGCCCCGTCTGGGAATGAAACACGAACCATATTTCAATAGACCAGAACACTCGTGTGCTCTGATCTATTGAAACGAAATCATTGGTCTGGAAAGCGGTGCCTGCGACACACAGCAATGTTTCTGAGTGACGTCCGCTTGTCTTGAATTTAATTTGTCCCATTCATCCTTTAATGTCAGCGCAAACTTCTGAGGGCTGCACGTGACGGCTGCAAGCGCAGCTGTATGCCGAGTGAGTCATGCTGGACAACTTCGAGTAGTCCTGCCTGGCCCCGTCTGGGGCGTCACGGTTTACAAAATTTAACTTGTCTGCAATCCCTGATCGCACCTCCATGCAGCTGTCGGCAGCAAGAAGTGAAGTTTCGTAGAAATTGGGGTGTATAACGTCTTAGGCATGCGCTCAAAATTCTTCAACCAGACCCAGCTTGTCTGCAACACTGCAAGTTGAACGGAAATGTTTTTTCCCATTTGCTTAGAATGCAAGGGATAAAGCTGCAGATATTTTTACAAATGCGAATCGAAACAAGGCACAAATCTCGCCGACCAGACGCGACAGCGGCAAGTGGTCAAAAGTGCGGGTCTCTAATGTCGTTGTATCGTCTGCCGTACGCTCCCGTGCGCTAATCGTGAAAGTCCGATTAGCAGCGCTTTGAAGGACTGACACCAGATCTCAACAGCCCTTACAGATAAAGGTGTGCAACCAACTGCTTGGAATGTTTGCGCGCACCGCCTGCAGTAAGAAAGCGGTGTCAATACAGGCCGAGAGGTTCTCTGGTAATCGAGCGGCAAGCGACTAAAGTCATCTCAATGATAGTTTTTAGCTAGCCAGCAAGTCACTGGTCCATCAGCTGGCCGCAAGGAGCGACTAGCTGACTCGATTATTGGCTGTTGGAAGTGGAGAGGTAATATCTCATGTGCGCTGGTTTTGACCGGGAATTTTGGGAAATCGGGAACGGCTGAATTTGGTCTAATCCAACCCGTCAACTCTTCGTCCACCGATAACCGATGTCTTGGGCGCTACGTTTGTGATATACAACGAAATATCGCAACAGCGAGACACAGTTCAAGCAGGTCACCAACATTATGTGGAGCACATAGAAAGAACATGCTAGAAGTTAATGCGATTCATTGTAGGTCTAACTAAGGATGAAAATCCTACAAAATACGCGCGCATACAAAACGATGTTATGTAAACACGCACCATGCAGCAACGCACCAATCACATTCGCAGAATCAGCCATGTTGAGCTGTGCAGGTCGGGGTCTGGTCGCCGACTTGTTACACGAATGTATTGGGTGGTTTTTCTGTCTGAATGTCCAGTGCTCTGTATTTGACTATGAGTCCTAAAAAGAAACGTATAGGGTCCGTACCTGTTCATGGGTTTTGGCCTGGACACATGGGGTGCGAATCGCTATGCATTCTGAGATGCCGTGCTGGTTTGCTTACGTGTTCGTTTCATCTACATTACATCTCGTTTCATCACAGTCACCGTCTGCCATCACTTCGCTCGTTTCGCACATCAAAAGAAGACACGTTACAGGTAAATTACCTCGCGATTTACAGCTCAGGCTCATTATGGCCTTAATTAGCGGCTCTTGATACACCATCTGGACGGTGGCGGGTCTTTGTGTTCCTCAGTGGGTGGTGCAAATGGATACAAACTGACGACCGCATCCATCATACCGTGCAGGGTGTAGCCACCGTCCGGGCCCAAACGCCCGAGCCCCGCCCACGAGCGTCCCTGGATCACCCGCGATAATCCTCGTGATGGCGGGAGGGGGAGGGCAGCGTGGACATCGACCAGACCACATAAGCCGCTGGCACGCAAAGAACCAGCTCCCTCCCACGCCGATGTCATTCTTAATGTGTCAACACGCTCCAGCTCCACACCCCCTCCCCTCCAGGTGCGGCACGCCTACGCCACCCAGCCCCAGCGCAGCCCCAGCGCAGCCCCGTCGACAGTGCCAACAGCTGGGCTCTCGGTCATCAGCACTGTCCCGGCTGAATGGCTGCTGATTGCGGTGGGCGGGATGGCTCCTCAAGCCTGGGCGGGACAGCCGCGTCAAAGACGGCCGGCGGGCTGCCCGCACCGTCCCTGTATCGGGGACGACCCGCTGGTTTGGGAACCTCTTCTGAGTGGCGTGGTGACACTGACAGCCGCGTGCCTCAGCGGGCCGCGCGCACCTTCCTGAAAAGGGTAACTGGCCGAGATTGATGTCAACGTAGGGGGCCCGAAAAAGCCCGGCACAATGAAAAGTGTTTTTGAGAACTGTCGTCCACTCAGGTTCGCTGGACGACAGATCTATCAATACGTGTAACATGCTGAAGACATTGCTAGTGGACGCGCATTTACTAGACCGTGTGTGATAAAGTTCCCGCCCAGCTATTCGTGTATCCACAAATGGCCTGAAATATTGATCGCAAAAGGTATGCCGGTATTCAGTTTTCAGCGTGTTGTCATTGGTGCCGTCTGGCCTGAGAGTCGCTCTGGCACTCCGTCCGGGAGTTCCAGAGGTCGGCCGCCGGTTCTTCAGCCCCAGCTCCGGCCACCCTCACCTCCCCGCGAGTCTTGACCTGTTCGCCGTGTGCGCCGCAGACCGCCGACTGGCGCGCGCCGGCAGCAAGGTCGCCAGAGGTCGCCGCGAGGAGACGGACCTGCGCCGCGCCAGCTCCCGCGGACTCATACCCAAGGCCAAAATAAAGACCATTAAAATGACGTTCGTCATTGTGTTCGGTAAGCAGGGATCGAAGCGTTTGTCGGCTCCGGGGTAAGAGACGGTAAGAATGTAAGAATCTGAGTGCGGATGCGTGCAGATGAGAATTGGAGTGTTCATGAACTGTTATCCTGGCTCCTCCTGGGTGCGAGGGGGAGTTATGTGCATGCTTGTCAACATTGTTGAGGCAGGGCCTGATCAACTTTGGGCAAGTTGGTTCTAGTTAGGATGTTACCATCTGGACTTTGTTCTGCCGTTCAGAGAAATCTAACTTTCGGACACGGCTAGCTGAAGGTCAAGAGTGGGACCATAGTGTGTCCGTCCTTAACGAAGCCTTCCGGAGCCTCTGAACAAATAATAACAGCGAAGTAGTGACCAAAAATATCGACAGATGTTATGGGTCAGGCGGTCAGCGATCTTCAAAACAGTCTAAATTGTCAGAAACCGGTCAGGAGACGGATGACTCGTAAGCTCATGACAGAAGTCACCAGAGAGTTTGGAGAGCGCTGGGGTTTCATTGCGGTCAACCCCGCCACTGAACCATAAACGTTAGCGTCTACTGTCCTGAGATGGTGGTCATAAAGTTCTACGCTACTTAAGTCGTCAGATACCCATGAAACAGCAAAGAGACGCACCGAAAGCCAAAGGCCGCCAGGTGGTTCTGAAGGGAACGTACCCAGGATAACCACGTCACCAACGGTTGGTCACCATCCGTTGGTGACGTCACCAACAAATGCCATGAGCCCAGGGAGTATTTGAAGCCCCCGAACCTTCCAGCACGTCGAAAAGAGGAAGTGCTCTTATTTTGTTACAAATACATTGTCAAGGGTCGAAGGGACTGTTTATAACGTATGCAAGAACTGTGCCATCTTGAGTACCTGCATATGTACAACATACTGTGCTGACCACAGAAATTTATGTACTGGTCCCATAGATCTGATCAGCACTTCAATTTTTTATTCGGATGGCCTATGAACTTGGCCAAAATTGATATCGGCTGACCTTCAAAGCAACCTTAATTTATATCTTCGTGTCTGGGATACTTTTGTCCCACAGTTGCACCTAATACAATCAACTTAGAAGCACATTGTGAAAGAAAAAATATCGTTCTTGTCGGCTACTGACAGACCAATTTTGGACGATGAGTTGACCTGACCTGGCCCATGTGCCAAGCAAAAATGTTCGGAAAATGTTAAACTACCCACGGTCTTGATTCTTACTTCTGTGCCCTCAGTAGCACTGTTGGCGTGTTAACAAAACTTTTAACTGCATTTATCGGAACGACCGCTTTCTCCTTTCATGACCTCTGGTGGGTTCACATTCAGCTTAGGTAAAAATTTTGGTGTGCTTCCTTCATTATTTGACGGGAGTTCACAACAGTATCTTTGTGGTTCTCATACGGCGTCTGGACGCTGAAGATCCCAGGGGGAAGTCAACTCCCCCAGCCGGGCCGGGCGCGGTTGTCTCAGAACCCCGGCCGGGCCCAGGTTGACGAAGCGTAGAGTGTCCTGGGAATATGCTAACGCTTTTGCATTAGGTCACGCACTGCCTTTAAAGAAAATGTGCAAGGTGGGTTCAAACAGCAGGAAGCATTATGTTGCTATCACTTTGACAGTAGCGAGTGGTGAACGCGTCCGATTCTTTCACATGATAGCAATGATATGCGATCCTCTCCTCGTAATGGGAAGGAGTTTGGCTCACACTATTTCCAAACGTTTTTTGCCACTACCCTGCACTGGGGTGTTGGGGAGTGAGGCGTGGATGCCAGTGGTATTAGCACGCAACTGCGCTAATGAATTATTGTACGGCACTATTGTTGGTATGGCAGCTGGGTGCAAGGACACATTAAACGGGGGAGGGGGGGGGGGGACATCGGAGAAACGCACCCTTTTTTAGCTGTTGTATATTTATCAATATACATATGAAAAAATGTTAACAGTAAAGAAGTCGAGGAAAACACGCTAAAATCGTGGCATTAAGTTATAAACTATTCAAGAAATTGTGCGCGCCTGCACCGCGCTAGGAGTTTTGCGGTCAGCAAGCTGTTTCGCTCGTGCCTCCGCTCCATTGCGCACTCCTGAGCACGCCGCTGGATGGGCAAGATGGAGCAGCCCGCCGGCACCGGCGCTGTGAACTGTGACGGTGGCGTCGGAGCCGGACGCCGAGAGCTGGGGGTTGGTGGCCAATGGCTCAATAGTGGCCGGCCGAGGCGGAGGAACGGCAGCGGTGCCCGAGAGCGACCATCGGCGTCCGCGGGTAACTGGGGCTGACAGTGATCGGTGGCTGTCGGACGAACACGGCCGCTGCGCCCTCTGTGTGAGATACGGACGTGCAGTGATGTGGATCTTTTGGGCGCTGCCAAGATAAATGGTCTGAAACACTGAATGAAATATTGAGTGGATTTCCCGTTGGCGCGATGTCTGTGGTTGATGAGGCTTATTGTCTGTCATGTTAAGAGGGCTGAATTACAAGTTTGCGTGAAGGTCTTTGAGCGGCTTAAAATAAAAAATATGACTAATGTCCCAAATAATGTTGTTATTTATCACACAACGTTCCTGCCGGCTTTTTCTCCTGGCGCCCGTCAGGTGCTACTTGGCCCTGATAAAGGTGTGGAAATGACGCTGATCGCCGTCGCCTTTGAGCGTGTAGTGGCTAGGGTGTCTCAGCCTACCAATTCCAATATCGACGATTGAAAAGTCGTAGCTGTCAAATGCTTTAAAGGCTGTGATGCACACATGGCCGTGCGCCAAGCATCCTCATATTGTTACCAGGAGCAGTTCACACCTGGCAACAACCGGAATAAGCAGCCGGCTGAGACGCTGTGTGAACAATAGCGTGATCGCCGAGTGAGTAATGATAATTCCGTCTGCACTAATTATCATTCCATCTGTATAAACACACCTTACACAACTCGCGGACGCGTCTTTGAGCAGAAAAGGGTCCTACGTCTCCGTTTAACTCGTCCCGCCGTGTTAAACCAGCGAGGGACGGTGAATGGGCGACAGTTGTCCTATACGTCGACTTTTGAGGCCGTGGGGTGGTGCAGGGCGCGGGAGCGGGGTGCAGCTCCAAAATGCAGACGACCCACCAGCAGCGGGCCTGTGATGAGACGGCTGGCAGTGACAGCCGTCATTCGGTTCTGGTTCGCCGGCCGCTGTCGCTCCGGAAGGTGTCAGCCGCGAGCCTCGAAGAACGTTTAACACGAAGCACGCGGCAAGTGGTCCTCCGGCTCCACTCGGGCGGATCGCGTGCGTCAGAGAGGAACGCAATCAGGCTGGTCGAGCCGGGCGGGCCGGCCGGGCCGCTGGGACCAGACGCGATCCGAGTCGGCCGCGTCGGTCCCCGGCGACTTCTCGCGGTCGTTCGCTCGTGATGGGACGCCAGGTCACGTGCGCCGAGCAGGCGTCCACCCGCTCCCCGTGTCGACTCTGTGCTGGCGCCGGAGCGATATGCCCTGACCGTCGGCCCGGGAGGAATACCGTGCTGGCTTCAATCCGCTGTGTTCTGCTCGTGCCCCCAGCCCTGCTCCTCTGTCGCAGTCGTGTAATTGTGTCCTGTCCATGGCGCGCCGTTTTAATGTTTGTTTGGGTCCGCGCATTGCGCTCTACCGAGTGCTGATCCAGTGCCGGTGCCGGAACGCTATTCTGCCCGTGGTCCCCAGTTTTCATCCTATGCTGGAGCCCCTACATCGTGTTCGACCTGCTACAAGTGTTCGGACATCTGCCGCGCACGCAGACCATGCTCGCTGTGGCCACTTTCATCCAGAGCTTGGCACCACTCAATTCAGCCGCAAACCCCATCATCTACATCATCTTCTCCAACAACGTCTTCAGGAATCTCAGGTGAGTCATCGCGCGTGACAAGCGTTACGGTCAGCTCAGTAGGCCTCGGCCCTCAAGACGGAGGCAGTGACGTGACGCTGTGAGCGGGTCTAAAGTCGGCTGGCTTCTGTGCATCTGTTTGAATGTTGCCTGCAAGCGCGATGAGCTTAGCTCACAACCCTGAAGTGTTCCTGTGATCGGCTGCGTCAGTGTTGTGTAAGGACGACTGCGCAGCCGCTACCGCACAGAGCAAACCTACCGCTCGTGGAGTGCGCCTTCCCCACTTGCCGGCGGAGGAGGCGCACTACAGGGAGCACGTGGCCACCCGGGAAAGCGCGGCGGCGTGGTGGAGGACGATCTTTTCGGGAAGCATCAGTTATATCTGCATCACAGCACTGCCTCTTCTGTGACATGAGCATAGGACGTCCACACTGGGGGAGAGTTGATCGGAGAGGAGGGAGGGGGAGGGGCAGCCCCGTGGGGCCGGTGGTCTGAGTGACGAGCTGGCAAGCATACTAATGCTCGAACTTGCAGGCACCGCACGTCTCCGCACTCAGCCGTTTGTTTCAATCTCACTCCGTGTCCGGCAGGCCATCCGCCACATTCATAAAGTTTTACGGGACGTCACGCGCCCGGAAACCTTCATTTAGTGCAAACTTGGCAGGCGGGACAAAGTCAGGACTACCAAAGGCATGCTCTCTCAGCACGCGCTGGGAGGTGCCGTACTGCGAGGTTTCATGAGGCCCGAGCAGCCAGCAGACGTTTAGTCCATGAGCGAGCAAGATGATTGCTTCCTTTTTGGGGCAAAGCTGATGTTGATTGATTGACATTTTACTGGCTATAAAGCTGAACAGCTCCACCCATTACAGGCCTGGCAACGATTAGAATGCTCAATTCAATAGCATAACGGCTGGCATGGCGCGGCTCGGTATCGGCCTGGTTTCGAAACTGAATGCTCATAAATGACCCAAACAAGCTACCGCAGGGCATACGCTAAGCTGCGTAAATAAGGCGGAAAGCTGTGCTGTCATCGTTCGAAGCAACCAGGCATGTCGACAACAGATGACATAAAAATACCGAGGTAGAAGCTCTGTCACGCAAGGACCGTCCCGTTATCTTATTTTGCTCTAGCGCATCAGACGTGGAATCAGCAATTGAACTAACCACATACCTGCGCTCAAAATAATCCGAAAATAGTGTCATATATATATGTATATATATATATATACATATATATATATATATATATATATATATATATATATATATATACTGTATGAATATTGCCGACACCCACTGTGAGGAGCTGGACCACGGAAGAACTCCATATCAGAGGCATCCACTGCGGGCAGCGAGGGGAGGCGAGGCTGACCACGCTGGAGGGGATTAAAAGAAAGAAAACATCACGGATTCGCTCAGAATGGCCTCCAAACGACCGATACTTGTTCCAATACGGACGCAACGCGTGTTTTGTCGACACATGTTAGATGCTATTACGGCCACGATCTGGAGGCAGGCGCATGAGCGTGTTTAGTTAGATCTCAGCTCTCCGATTCGCTTATGCGTATGAAGGGCATTTGAGACAGTGTAAAACGTCGCAGACATCCAGAAATGACTCCAGAGCGTATGGGCGTTCCAAAAGCGAGTAAAGGGTTGGACGAAAATTGTTTAAAGACCATTCCTTTCCATATGAGAAGTTCAGCGAAAAGTGGGTAGGCCAACCTGGCGCCCACGTTTACACGTCCATTCGCACAGCGCCCAGCTGAACAATGGTTTTGCTTTTGTCGGCTTGGGGCCGCGCGTGACCCGTGAGGAGAGCCTGGAGCCCGTGCCGTCAAGCTTTTACCATTGACAACGTAATTACGCATTACCATTTTTGGTATAACCGTCTCGTCGGCGTGCGTGGACGATAGTGTTTGCGTGCGTGTTAACCGCCTTTATTTTGAGGCCGTCAATAACATGTTGCTCCACCTGGTCAATTCCTGCCTATCCTTCTCCGAAGTGCCTGAGTGCTGAAAGCATTCCATCGTCTTCCCCATCTTCAAATCCGGAGATCCTACAAACCCTCCTAGCTTCCGCTCCACCTCCATTGTCCCTGTCATGGCAAGGGATGGTTTCCGAGAAGCTAACTGGTTGAAGTTTGAAGCAGCGTGTCACTATGGGCCGTGTGACGCCTCTATTCTCAGAGCAAAAGTGCGGCTCGGAAGGGGTACTGTGATCAACTCCGAAGGGGAGAAACAGAACACCTAGTATGACGTTTCGTTGAATGTAGGTAGTGATAGGTTCATGTTCGCGTATCCGTTTGTTTAGACAGAGTGTTTCAAGCTCTCGTGGTATTATTACAAAAGTATTTTCACAAATTAGTATGTTCCAAACATTCCAGAACACACACGTTGGAAAAAAGCAAGGCAAATAAAGCGTATTGCTTCAATAACGGCGCGCAGAGAGTCAAATGAGACTTCCCGCAAGAGCAGCTTCTTCAAATGGAAATTATAAGCTATTCAGAAGGAGCTCGAGAAAACTGTTATTACGGAGTCAATCATACTCTTCTGCTCTAACGATAAATGAAAAGTACAAAAAGGTGGGATACTCCCTTTTAAGCAAATGCTTCGATGGGAACGAAAACTCAAAATAGCTGACAAAAATACACCCGCACGTTAATATCCGCTGGCTTTCAGCATGCCTCAAAAGCCACTCGCGTAGTGTGAGAATGTCTGACGCCTTTGGGAACTAGAAACACTAGAATGTCTGATATTTTTCGGGACTGGAAACGCTCTCCTAAGCTGCCTAACAGCATGACAGCTTTTGAGGGATCCTCAGCAGGCCAAATACTAAACTGCATCTTTGTGAATGACGTAAGCCTCTTCGCAGAGGGTGCAGTCATTGCACATATCCAGCCAAAACCCATCATCTGGTGAGCGGCAAGCAAGGTCATTTCCAAAGTGTCGTCACGCAGGTGGAACCCATTCCGGCCTCTCTCGACGTTTTGTTTCGCGCAAAGGGTCTTTAAATAACTGCTGAGAAGATCCAGTTACAGTTGTTCGCAAGTCCGCAAAATCTGCGCAGCCCGCCGAACTTCACTGTAAACTTTCGTGAGCACGAGTTATTCCCCTTTTCGGAGGTGAAAAATCCAGGCTTAGTATATGATCCGTCTCTCAGCTAGAACTCCACGTTTCTTTCGTCACTGGCCGCCGTCTCTCTCTCTCTCTCTCTCTCTCTCTCTCTCTCTCTCTCTCTCTCTCTCTCTCTCTCTCTCTCTCTCTCTCTCTCTCTCTCTCTCTCTCTCTCTCTCTCTCTCTCTCTCCTCTCTCTCTCTCTCTCTCTCTCTCTCTCTCTCTCTCTCTGCTCCTCTGCTCTCTCTCTCTCTGCTCTCTGCTCTCTGTCTCCTCTGCTCTCTAGTCTCGTCTCTGCTCTCTGTCCTCTGTCTCTGTCTCTGTCTCTGTCTCTCTGTCTCTGTCTCTGTCTCTGTCTCTGTCTCTGTCTCTGTCTCTGTCTCTGTCTCTGTCTCTGTCTCTGTCCTCTGTCTCTGTCTCTCTGTCTCTGTCTCTGTCTCTGTCTCTGTCTCTGTCTCTGTCTCTGTCTCGTCTCTGTCTCTGTCTCTGTCTCTGTCTCTGTCTCTGTCTCTGTCTCTGTCTCTGTCTCTGTCTCTGTCTCTGTCTTCTCTCTGTCTCTGTCTCTGTCTCTGTCTCTGTCTCTGTCTATGTCTCTGTCTCTGTCTCTGTCTCTGTCTCTGTCTCTGTCTCTGTCTCTGTCTCTGTCTCTGTCTCTGTCTCTGTCTCTGTCTCTGTCTCTGTCTCTGTCTCTGTCTCTGTCTCTGTCTCTGTCTCTGTCTCTCTCTCTCTCTCTCTCTGAATGTACTTGTCACCTTAAGTCGTTTTTACGCTGGTGAGGCCCCTGGTCCTTTCGCAGATCCCATACTGCCTTTCGGTTATAGGAATGGCACTAAAAAATATCTGTAGGATCCAAACCGTCATCAACGCTGCAGCCAAAGTAATTGTTGGGCTTAGACACTTTGATCACATTTCGGATATCCTGGAGAAACTCGACTGGCGCTCTGCAGACGGCCTCGTCAATTGCCGCACGTTACTGCTTCTTAACAAGGTGCTACGTTCTGGTGAGCCAGAAGGGCTGGCTCTTGAGTTCTGGGAGGTACCTCAAACCCGAGATCGTCACAGGCGGGCAGGATGAAGATTTGTGTCCCCCCTAAGTCATGCACTGAGATAGGGAGGAGGTACTTTAACCGGGCTGCTACCCTGTATAAAACCCTTCCCTGTGACCTAATACGGCTCCGAAGTGCGAGGTTTGGCCGTGCACTGAAGCGCCACCTACCACTTCGACGTCCATCATGTCCATGGAATCGTTCGAGCGGTGGTTGCGTGCGCAAACGTGCACATTTGTTTTTCGTGAGCTGTGTGTGTGTCTGTGTGTTTCCAGTCGTAGCCGGTGACAGGGGTGAAAAGGTCACCGGTCAAAGGTCAAAAGGTCAAAAGGTTCCGTCGCCGGCGAAATTTGGAACCGTGCGGATTGTCACCTAAAGTCAAATCTTTCGGAAATCGTGCCTATATAGCTTTAAAAGGGATGTACCAAAGTAAACAAAAAACAACTGAAATGCAATGCGGCATAGCCATCAAGCATTTTTGTTTCTCGAGTTCATTTGAGCTAATGTAACTTTGCTGGCCACCAAACACTGAATTCTGGTTGAAACTAGACTAATAAAATTGTCAGATAAAGGCATACTTACCATAACCAATCTAGAGGTGTGCAGTTCGTTATTCAGTTGGAGAGAGGAATTGCGCCTCCTAACGAGGGATATAGTTTCCTGGCTTTAGTTACCAATTTCTGTCCGTTATTTTTTCATTAACCGCAAATTTTTGAGGTTTCAGTCCTCAAACCAACTTTGAGAAACTACACCCGTGCTCCCAACTCTGAAAAAAAATGTGCGTCAAGGCTGGTGAAGACTGTTTTAAGTGCATTACGGAGACAGGCTCTGTCATTTTTTTTTTCACTGCATCCTTGTTCCCTCCCCACCCTTCCGCATCTCGCAAAACTGTATCCGTTTGGCCCCACATTTACTGATAACATGGCTCTGCGGGCAGCTGAAAACAATCACTTTTGGTTTTGTGACATCATCGTTCAATCAACTCGAAGCGTTGGCGACTTTAGTAGCTTCACGCAATCATTACCCGCGCTGAACTTGCACTTCCTAACAAGATTCCATTCAATTAGTGCGAAGCCCATTCGATATCGGAATCCATAGATTCAAACAACGTTTTTTAGCATCTCTGGCACCTTTATTTAGCTCTATATATAATATGATGATAGTTAACAGCGTTTTATCCCACGTCTGTCCACTGGTCAGAACGCTAAATCTGAGCTGCGACGGACAACGTGAGAGGCCTACGCCAGCGATGCTTGGCATCTTGCCTCAAAGCTGCTGTTCTTTCCACAAGTAGAAAATCCCGGATGAATCCATGACATGTGTCAATCCAACGTCCTCCGTCAGCCTCTGAAGCTAAAGTTCGAGCATCCTCAACAACAAGCCTCCTAGATTGGCAAGGCTTTTTACGCTAGTACCAGGGACGTCCTCAGTGGCAGATCCTTAGAGAAGCTGCGCAGCGCCTTAAAAAACTGACCGTTAGCTATGTTCTTCAAGCCAGTTATCTGCCCGCGAAGCGAACGCAATCAACGGCAGCCACAGCCTTGCACTGAACCCAATTCATTACCGCGTGGCGAGTATTCGAGCCTATTTGTCTCAAATGGCACAACGCTTTAAACGCCGCGTGGCAAGCTGATCGCGTTCGTTGCGAGACGCTCTGGCCAGCCACGATTCTTACGGCTAGTTTTAAGCCTAGTTATTTGGTATATTATACTGTTAAGTATGTGAAGTGAATCTGGGCTTAGGAAGTCTGTGGAAAGCACTGATCTCTGGCCTCTGGAAAAGCCCTGTGTCACCACTGATTCGTGACGGCAGCACTGATATAGTGTAGTTTGCAATAGCTTTGTCACGTGCTAAATCTTTACTGATAAAAGCTGCTATGTTTAGCAATATCTTGCAGCTCAACTTGCTCATACAGCGAAACATCAACGTTTTTACATGTGCTCTACACATGCTCACACCGCAAGTGTTAGCGAGTACAGGCCAATATTAAGCTTTGAGCTTTGTCCCGCTGGGATATTCTGTTGTAACACGGTCTGGTCTCTTGTAACTTGGTTCTTTTCTCGCAGTTTTGTCATCAATTGGCTCGCAGACGTGTGTGTTTTTGTTGCCGATCACATCCAGTAAATCAGAAGCTTTTTCACCCCTGGCCAGAAATACTTTGTTTTAATGCTTTGACGATGGACTTGGATGGCCTCGGGTCTACCGTGGATAGCCCTAATGCACGCATATGTCTATGACGGACACTGACTGCAAAACGACTGATGCGGTGCGGTGTTCACTCCGGTCTCGCCGTCGGATCGAAACTAGTCAAACTTACGGGGATCGAGAAAAGACCGTTATAAGGGTGTTCCAAACACACCCTGTGGCTGCGCACACTCTTGGTTGGGCCAAAGCGCGCGGAGATGCTTTCGTGGTGTCAGCATGCCCTACCAGACCTGCCACATGCTGACCCGAGGGACCTGTCGTTTCAAGTCATGGCTCGATTTCATCCTCTGTTGGTAATCACCCTCGTTGATACCGCCCCCCCCCCCCCCTCTCCACCTCGAAGTCAGTCGCGCGACTCCCTCATGGGTAGCTCCGTAAGGGACTTCTACCGCAGTCGTTACCGGAGAAAATTCGCAAGATATCTCAAGACCATGTCGTTAATTGTGCGCACCATTGTCGTGCACAGATATTGGACAGCAGCACGGTCCCATGGTTTCGGACATATCCCCTGAATTTGGAGGCACCCGGCCATCGGCGTAGAACCTCCCGTCCGTAATGCTGATTAAGCGGAGGATAACATCCCGACGTTTCTGCGCAGCAAATGAGACGCAGCTTTACGTAAACGAAACGTATCGCATGCAATTTAAGCTCAAATCCCCAATTCCGTTCTTCCAAGACCGCGGCACGCCGCGACGTCAGCAGGTCAGAGGTCACGCCGGGCTTGGTATCGGAACAGTATCGACCGCTACAGGCGGCGGACGGGCGCGTCCGGGCCCCAGCCGGTCACGCTCGAACTCCGCACGGGGGCGTTCAACTTTATCAAGAGCCGACCACATCCCAAAGGCGACTGGCGAGATGTAAGCCGTGCCCGAGGTCACAATGGGCTTGTGTCGGCGGCTGCCGCTCGTGTCGGCGGCTGCCGCTACGGCGTGTGTCGGCGGCTGCCGCTACGGTGTGTCGGCGGCTGCCGCTACGGCGTGTGTCGGTGGCTGCGGCCTGTGTCGGGCGGCTGCCGCTACGGCGTGTGCCGGCGGCTGCCGCTACGGCGTGTGTCGGCGGCTGCCGCTACGGCGTGTGTCGGCGGCTGCTGCTTGTGTCGGCGGCTGCCGCTACGGCGTGTGTCGGCGGCTGCCGCTGCGGCGTATGTCGGCGGCTGCCGCTACGGCGTGTGTCGGCGGCTGCCGCTACGGCGTCGGCGGCTGCCGCTACGGCGTGTGTCGGCGGCTGCCGCGCCGGCCGCTGACCGGAAGGCTGTCCTTGCAGGCGGCTGGCGGCGGTGGACTGGCTGGCGCGGCGGATGCCCTGGTGTCCGTGTGGTGACGCCGACCGGCCGCTGACCACCTCCGGCTACCGCTGCGGCACCGACTTCACCACCATGTCCGAGTCGCGCTCGCGCAGCGCGCACATCAGGTGAGGCGGGACGGGGCCCCGGACCGCCAGCGGCGCGTGCGGCACAGCAGGGATCGTGGAGAGTGAGGTGCGACAGTGGGGTGGCTGGGGAACTGTAGAGCAGCTCCTGGCATATTAAGATGCGGTGGTTAGGGGTTGTCCATAATTTACATCGCAATTGTTTGCTAACAAATATACCTCTTTGGTTGGGCACTGGTTACACTGGACGATAGCTCTCACCTCCTCTTGCTCACACTGTTAGAACATTTTTTTACCAGATATCCTGATTTTTAACCCCATCTAGGCGTAACGTCACGCAGTCCGTGCCGCCCCCTCTCCCTCACCCTTGTGTTGTTGTTTGTCATTTGCAGCGGTGGCATGTTTAAAATTCACGGGCGTTACTATCAAACTTGTGCTCATCGATGCAATGGCTCTGTCTTCTCTGTGTCGCGTATTTAAAGGGAGTGGTCTACATTCCTATGGGGTTTTGAACTGAAATAGCCATTTTGAAGACCATTCTTTTCAGATCAAAGCCTGAACTTTTAAAGACCCAAACCCCTTTAGGTTTTTAGCCTTCGCCCGGGTAGGTGGGTAGATTATTTCGCGGATAATATTTTAGGGTCACATTGGCATTCATGGCGTCATGATAACGTTATCAAACTCTCATTACATAAGCCATGCGACGGTCAAAGCCAAGAAAAATATAGTGGTCAGATAGTTCATACCTCCAGTTGTCTTCCAATCAATGCTGCTTACGGTGCGATGACGTAATCAAGTAATGACGTATTGGGGGGTATATTTAATGAACAGAGACGTTGTGTCGTCTAGAGAAGTTGTTTTGGCTTAAAGTATACCAACTGATGCAAGCGAGCGTCGTTCGTCTTATCTGATGCTTGCTTCAATATCTTCAAAGATGAAACATTCTCTGCATCCTTTCATTCTCGGAGGGAGGACGGCGTTGGGACCAGCCGGATCATTAGACATGACATTATATGGAAGGGAGTCAAGATAAGCAGCATACGCTTACATTTTTACCTGTGTAAGAAGCTCTCAACTCTGCTTACCTGAATTTATCGCTCGCATCCATTAGTGACCGGCTCGCGCAGGGCTGGATAGCAAATGGGGCTAACACAGAATCAGCCTCCCAGCGAGCAGAGGCCCGTTGTAGCCCCTGCTTTCGCCTTACGTGCCTCGTGGGTACGGCTCATCGCCGGTAGATAGCGGAATTTGTAACATAAGGCCGCATCAGGCTCCAGCCAGGCTCCTATAAAGGCGACTGGGCCTGGGGTTGTCATTTCCTAACTTGGACGTTTCTTTAACGGTTGAGTCTGTGAGATAGCGATAATATAGTTGCACCGGGAAGTTGCGTGCACGACAGCCATAGATTCAAGGATACGACGAAATGTGAGCGTGTTCTTGGGCCGCACCACGCGTCTTCTCAGATAGGAATTCTGCACCATAGCATTTGCTACGTTTCGCTGACTCTTGACTTCTTCAGCCTCTCGTGAAACAAACAAATGTATGGAATGCGCTGATATGTGCAGTTCACGCTTTCTGGCAATCATGGAACAGAGACGTTCCGTACATTTACCTATCATTATTGCGAACTTTGGCAAAATCCAGCGAGTGGCTGTTATAACACGCGTCAGTTCGTACTACATCGATGAGCAGAGAACACGCAACACATGCAAATGAGACGCAACACCAGTTATACACATACGATGTCATAAAAACATGAACGATTTATGATGCAATCAGCACGTGCACGTCATGGCCGCTTGGTCAATTTAGGTAAGCTCTCTGATGAAGGATATCATTTTGTCCTTGAACTCATTGAAGTTTTTGCACTGGCGCGTGGCAGCAGGGAGGAGATTCCACGCCGCTACGGCTCGATAGGGAAATGCCCTTTTCACGCACTCTAAAAGCGAGGGTGTTTTTTAGCGCTCGTCTGCAGTACAGTTTTGTCATCGGTGGTTTTTGTGTGCCGCTGAGATACTTCGGATCGACGCCTGATCAGATTACTGATGGCCTGTGCCCCATCAGGCACGTAAATGGCGCGATGCAAACGTATGCAGTGGCGGTGGGTGACAGTCTCGTCGAAATTGGGCCAATTTAACTGTTTCCAGGATTCCGTGATGTGATCTTATCTGCATTTGCCGGCAACAATGCTGACCGTATAGTTAATTGCCTTATCCAGGTGCTGGCGCTGAACGGCTGTTGTCGGCCCCATGCAAGTAAACAATATCTGATGTGAGGGAAGACCAGTGACTCGATCGGGGACTTTATTGTGGAGCTGGAAAGCACATGCCTAAGCTTGTCAATAGCTATGAGGGAGCCAAAAGCACATGCCTAAGCTTGTTACTAGCTATGAGGGAGCCAAAACAGTGCTGAGTAGATCTGGCTGTTTGATGCTCCAGTTGAGATTTTCATCGATGAGCACCCCCAGTATTTTGAGGTACTCTGAAGAAGACAGCTGGGAGTTAGCAAAATTCACGCTCAGCCCGGCGGCTTTGCGGGTGTTGGTGGGTGTGCCAGCAACAATGAATTCAGCTTTTGGTGGGTTGATCTTCATGTCATTGCGACGAAACCATACTGAGACTGCGGTCAGATTGGACTCAACGCACGAACGCAGTTGTGCGGGACCACGGGCAGATGGTGGTGATTCATGCATGGGCTGCATGTCGTCTACATATGACACCAGTTTACACGTAGCTGACACATAACACTGGATGTCGTTGGTAAAAAGGAGGAGCATCAGCGGTTCTGCTATGCTGTCCTGAACCACGCCATACGCAACCTCAAGACTCGGCCCGTTTCCACCCTTCACAGTCTGTCGGCGGTCGGTGAAACAATCCGAAAACCAGTGTGGTGAAGTACCATAACATTCCAGCTTTGCTAAAAGAGCAGAGTGGTCTACACAATCGAAGGCTTTTGGCAAGTCAGCTGAGCTGATGGTGGTGACCATACTGGCGTCCATGTTGTTGTTTATGCGGCTAACTATATCATTGCATGCTCGGTGGAGCGGTGAGGACGGTTCACGTATTGTGAGTTGACAAGAATGTGGTGACTAGCCACTGTAGCACAGGAGCTATGGACCGAAAAAGATGCATTTGGCATCCATATTAAACTAGCACTCAAAGCATGACTTAATGACGCGCGCGCTCTGGCGACGCTTGCTCAGAACATTGCTAACGGTAAAACAGCAAGAAGCACACTATTGCCACCGCATTATTTCGAATACACCGTTCTGAGATACACTGAACATGAAATCCCAGTTAGTCCGGTGGTATAACACGGTATCCCGACTGTATTATTTTTAACTAATTCGAGGCATCGTTATCAGGTAGGGTTGTTTGGATCGCTAAAGGAATACTTGCTCGGACCATTTTTCTCGTCTGGTGGGTTGGCTTATATCCTGTTTGGTTTGTTTGTTATAGGTTGCTTAATCGTTGAAATTGTACAGGCAGGCTAAACACGTGCACCGCCATGGTTGACCTGGATGGCGTCCGCCGCCCCCCCGCGCCAATGCTCGAAGCTGGTCCTATTATATTCATAGCCTATGATCGAGCTCTTGACTGAAAGCATGGACAGTCGGCACTAAGTGGGCTAGATACGTTAAACCCCGATGGGAGGCCTCTCCCGACACTGATTGAATGGCAATCAACAGGTCTACGCTGCATCGCACCAGCGTGCCGCGAAACTATGGTGCTGCCACCTCGGGTCGCTTCAGTGAAGTCAACATTCGCCGTGGCGGCGCTACGTGTGCGGCGGTGCTGGACAAGACGTCGACGAACGGCTGCGCGCGAGTGTGAGGGTCTGCGCATTCGGTGCACCGGCGTCGCTGATGAGGAGGAGCTACCAATGGCAGACCCGACAATGCCTGTAATGCATTGTTCGTGTCATCGGAGGAATTATCTGAAACCACATTCGTGCAATGAACTATTCGAAATACGTCATTTGCGCTGCTTCGTGTGACCGTGTGCCATGTGTTGCTGCCATACATGATAGAATAGCCCGAGGTGCCGCACATTTATTACACACAGTCAGAGAGATTGTTGAAAAATCAAACAGTTAAATGGCATGTCGAGTCAAGGCAGAGGAGCATCACGACTGACGAGAAGTCAGGTAACATTTTCGTCGCTGAAGTAGGAAGGGTTAAGAATCTGTTGTGCATCGGTGAGTACAATATGTAACGCTTGTCTTGTAACTTCGCCAATGCTGTTGCATGTAAATTGCGCTGACGTAGCTATAAGTGAATGGAAAATCCTGTTGACATTTAAACGCCATTGGTGTGATGCAGGTGATGCGCTGACAGGTGCCAACAGGTGCTGTTGATATTTAAATGCGAAATGGCGAAACCGGCGAAATGTGGGGATGAGCCATCGTTTTGATAGGACGGCAGCACGTGACTCCGTTGCTGTGGTGAGCAACAACCAGCTGCTCACGTGGACCTGCTGAATCCGGTGCCCCGTCTGTCAGGATCGGGACTAGCCCGTGACCTGCTTCATCTGTGGCACCCGTGTGGCCTTCTGAATCTGGTGCCCCGTCTGTCAGGAGCGGGACTAGCTCGTGACCTGCTTCATCTGTGGCAACTGTGTGTGTGTGTGTGCGTGCGTTCGTGCGTGTGTGTGTGTGTGTGTGTGTGTGTGTGTGTGTGTGTGTGTGTGTGTGTGTGTGTGTGTGTGTGTGTGTGTGTGTGTGTGTGTGTGTGTGTGTGTGTGTGTGTGTGTGTGTGTGTGTGTGTGTGTGTGTGTGTGTGTGTGTGTGTGTGTGTGTGTGTGTGTGTTGTACGTGCGTGCGTGCGTGCGTGCGTGCGTGCGTGCGTGCGTGTGCGTGCGCGCGTGCGTGCGCGTGTGCGTGCGCGCGTGCGTGCGTGCGTGCGTGTTTGTTTGGCCTCAACTTCCGGCACAGGGGAGCGACTAGAACGTGCTGGAGCGAGAGGAAGCATCGTGCTTTCGACGCAGACTTATGGCATCGAAGTGGACTCAATCATTCAGTTTTCGAATGTTACGGGAGCACGCACGCTCCCTCTTCTACCTGCGCCCGCTAGCCTGGGACGCTCTCTGGTGGATCTCCCGCGGGGTTGAAACCGGCCGGCCGGGCGGCGGGGCGGCGTCCATCGACGCCATAGCGGGGCCTGTCCGTGAACACACCGCAGGCTATGAAAACAGTGTCCCGTCAGGAACCACCACGCGAGCGACATTCACATCAGAGATCACGGTCTTTCGACTTTTCGAATCTGGTGAACGTTGTCTGAGAGGGTTCAACATCTTGCTAAGATGGTTGTTCAGTCGTGTCAGAAGAGCTTCAGGCCGAGCTGTGCACGTGTAGGTGCGACAGAAGTGGGCCAGACATGTACGCTGAAGTCTCAAATGATGTTTGCCTCTGTGTTCATGACAGGGTTATCTCAGGTATGGGACGTGTTGGCGACTGCATGAGTCGCAGGCACCGATTTTGGTGGCAAGTGATGTGAACGATAATTTTCTTAGTAAACACACGCTCAGCTAAGCCAACACTGCTAAATGCCACTAAGGGTTGCGGTACTTTCTATGGCAGTTGGTCTCCGGCTCATCGCGCACCGTTATGAGGCTCGTAAGACTGCTGCCACGATCCAGGAGAGAGCGGCATCAAATCACGCCACATCGGCTGTTACACCCCACCTATTATGGTCACGGCTCGCTAGGCAAAAGAACGAAGAAGCACTAACATTTTTAATAGTACGAAGACGATACAACTTGGATTTCAGTCCGGATGTGGATTTGTGTCCGGAACGAGTGGATTTCAGTCCATCGGAATCTGATGTAGAGCCATGGAAGCGGTCGTCAGCCGTCGCAGACCGCCCCGCTCGCACGGCGCTGGCACGGCGGGAGCACGTGGGCACGAGTCCGCGCGCCACCTGCGTCGGGCTCGCGCCACCCTGCGGCAGACGCGCACACCGCACTCAACGCCAGCCACTGTCCGATCGCCGGCCGGTGGGCGGCGCTCCCCAGCACCTGTGCCGTGTCGCCACTGTGGTGCACTGGCCGTGCCCGCCTGCGTGCCCTCCGCGACAGCTGACGGGGCTCGATGTCAGTCAGCTGACGACGCAAGCTTGAAGCGACCGAGCTGCGCCGGCCGCAGCGCTCCCGGGAACTGAACTGTGTAGGTTACACGTATTTGCTTCCTGCACCTTGCGTGGCACTGCGGCACTGGCATCCCCCGTCGTTCTGATTGTTTGTGCGGGTGTGACTACGACGCGCCACGTATCCCGGTCGTATTTGATGTGCGTGTTCCCTCTGACGCTTGTGGTGTGCATAACATGTCGTGTGCAAGTGTCACTGTCATGTCGTTTGAAATGATCGTTCGGAGATAAATACATTCAGCGACTGATCAATTTACGATCGAGCCAACAGTCGTTCGTCCACTGCGCGGTACATCGTGCGGTGGCGTACGCGTTTGAAACGGACGGAACAGACAGGGTGAACGCGACAGAACGGACCCGTACGCTCCAGCTCGGGGATCTTCTACCGGGCGTCGGCCGGCGGGCAGGCGCGAGATGTCGCTGACAAAGTCAGCCGGTAGATATGTTCTGACACTAGCTGACCCGCCGGACGACCATCAGACGAACGGTAGGCGGCGGCGCGAGCCGTGTGACGCCTGCTGGGACGTGACGGAGCGTGGGGTCAGACCCGTCCCCGGATCAGGCCGGGCCGAGGCAGGGGGCCGCCGGGGGCGTGCCGTGAGGTATGAGCGCCTTCGCGTCGACGCCAGCTAGACATTCGACCAGGACACAAACGGGTCCGTCTGTACCGATGGCAGTGACCTTGACGGCGACCTTCCGAGGCTGCCTGGCTGGGCCGCGTGTTGGATGCCGGCTCCAGTACGCGGTGCCACCGCCGGACAATACCGGCGCCGCATCATTCTAGCGTCGCGAACCTGGCGGACGCCAGTCGAAACAGGGCGGACCGTGCGTCTTGTCACTTGTTACGCCCGCGCGCAGTGCTAAGTCGCGTGCTCGCCTCATTCGCCTGAAACACTAGCCGCCGCTGCCGGCACCGTGTTCGGCACGTTTCTGAGTATCACTTTTGCATGATCAACACGCAATAAGTAGCTGCCTGCACGTGTATTACAAAATCGTGCACCTTTACGGTGCCCGGATAATGGACCAAGGCACAGACATCTCGACCATTGCTAGGATCCCGGATAAAAATAGGTTCTTGCTTAAATGCACGCAACCATACGCGAAGAAAATGCCAACAGCACGTCATATACCTCTGGAAATTGCATGATGTCTTCAGACAAGCCGAATGTGCTTCGTTTGTACAGTATTGCAGGACTTACCGCGCACCATCATGCCTGATACCTGATAGCTGATACATACCTGATCATGGGAATAGCTCCTTCAAAACCCTTCCGCTGCACTGTGTTTAACATGCTTCATGAGCAAAACCGAGGTATATCCTGAACTCATGGAATGTGACAAAAACTAAACTAATACTACTAAACTTAATACTAAACTTAACTAAATATGAATATACTACTAAACTAAATACAAGACTAAACTAAATATTACTATACTACTAAACTGAATACTAAACAAACTACGCCCCATTCGGTGTTGGCCACGGCAAAGAGTGCCATCTTCCCGCTCTGTGAGTATTGCCATTAACACGACAAAGACTTTGCGCGTACCAATAATGCTTACTATAGGCCCATTGCTACCAAAAAAAGCTACAAAAATGGCGGCCAGATATTGGGCGCGCGACCCGCGGCGATTTGTGTGTAGGAGGCGGGACTGGCCGCCTCCCTCCACCTCTGGACAGAAGGACTCGGCGCACCGGCGCCCACCGCCGCCGGCCTCCAACCGGGCCAGGGGCGGCGCCGCCGGCCCGAACCGCCCGCCGCCGCGCTCTAGTGGTCCGGCAGCATGGTGTTGTCGGCCACTGTGTCCTGGAGCGGAGGCGGAGCCCGGTCAGCGGTCCCGTCCCGCACACCGCTGGTGCGGCCGCGTCCCTGGCGCCGGCACCACGGCCGACCAAATGCCCCTCTAGAGCCGCAGAGCGGCACGTACCTGCCGTTGGCTCCCATGCGTGCGTTATGCGCAACGAATTCACGCAGCTGTTAAACGACCTCAGTTTCATGAGAATATGAGGTGAATGCGGAGCGACAAAAATGATGGCGTTTACGGTTATTCAAGTAGGAAGCGATTATTGCGGTTTAAGCGCATGCAGTAAGGATAAATAACTGCATGCCAGCAATAAATACCGGTCAGCATACCGACGACCGCGGTTTATGGAGGGCCGCAAACTCCGTTCGCCTTTCATCACCAAACATAAATAGCCTCCCACCCACACCTCGTGATTGACGAAAATGCAGCAACCGGAGACGTCTCGTGCGCGTCATCTGTCGGAAAACACAATGCCCGTAGGACGAACATCTGCGGGCTGCGACGTGGGGAAGCATCACCCACTCTACACGCCGCATGCCCGGTAGACTGCGCCTCAACCAGCCATCACTGTCAGCGACCCCCGTCCAACACAGCAGGACGCCTGCCCGCATCGCTCTGCTCCCCGTGCGTACCAGCGCGCCAGCTGAAAACCAATGGTGGCGCGCGTCGCTCGTCCTTCGAGGTCCTCCACCCATCCCTCGTACCACGTGGGGCCCGCTCACACCACACGGGACCCGCTCGCACCACGGGACCCGTTCGCACCACGGGACCCATTTGTATCATGGGATCCACTTGCATCATGGGACCCGCCCGCACCATGGAACCCGCTCGCACCACGGGACCCGTTCGCACCACGGGACCCATTTGTATCATGGGATCCACTTGCATCATGGGACCCGCCCGCACCACGGAACCCGCTCGCACCACGGGACCCGCTCACACCACGGGACCCAGTCGTATCACAGAACCCACTGGTATCATGGGACCCGCTCGTATCATAAAACCCACTCGTATCATGGGACCCACACGTATCACGGGACCTGCTCGAACCATGGGACCCGCTCGCGCCACGGGAGCCACTCGCGCCACGGAACCCATTCGTATCACGGGACCCACTCACACCACGGGACCCACTTGCACCACGGGACCCGTTCGCACTACGGGACCCATTCCTATCATGGAACCCGCTCGATCATGGAACCCACTCGTATCGCGGGACCCGTTTGTATGACGGGAGCCATCCGGACCACACGGGATCCGCTCGTCCCACAGGCACGGCGCCCATCGCCGGCCCGCCTGCGCCACCGCCTGGGCACCGGCGGGCGCGCGCTCACCCTGTTCTGGCGCAGCTGCTCGTCCCAGTCGGTGAGCGCCAGCCGGGGCACGAGCTCGCGCAGCAGCCGCACCACCGAGTCGACGTTGGCACGGAACACGGCCATCACGTCCGCCACGCCCACGCCCGCCTGGTCCGGGCGCCAGCAGTCGTAGTCGGTGGGCATGGCGATGGCCGCGTAGCACAGCCCCGCCTCCTTGGCCAGGGTCACCTGGCGGCGGCGCTGCGTCAGGGCGGCGGCCGGGAGACGTCGAGAATTACCGGCATACGCACGTGGGCCGGACGGTAGACGAGCCCGTGCGACGGTTGTGGTCGAGAGCAGAATCACGCGTGCAGACGGGCACCAAATGACAAGCGTCCAGTACGGGCACGGGAAGGTGTGGTAACAGGGAGCATCGCGCTCTGTGAGCTGGAAACACCAGCCGATGCGGGGTAGGGAGTCAAGACAGGGGGTCACGCCAGCTGGTGTAAATGCACAACACGACCGCAACTCTTTTTCCGCGGAAGTTCACGTTGGCCAACAGACATATTATTACGACTTGTCCGACATCGGCCGCTCCGGCAGAAAAGTTCGTTCGTTCCCCAGCCGGAGTCGAGCCGCCACTGACCTCGGGCACGGTGGTCATGTTGACAACGTCGCAGCCCCAGCTCCGGAACAGGTTACTCTCGGCCTTGGTCGAGAACCTCGGGCCCTCGATGCAAACCGTGGTGCCTGTGGTAGAGACCCGCGTGTAAGCGTGGCACGATCTGCTCTCTCCAAATTTGGAACAAGTCAAAATGGCCCAAGATGGGAACTGATCACGCGGTCTCTCGATCAAGGGCCAAAAGCCGTCAACTATTGGCCCGCTTCTGCGCTATGCAAATAGCACAACACACACACACACACACACACACACACACACACACACACACACACACACACACACACACACACACACACACACACACACACACACACACACACACACACACACACACACACACACACACACACACACACACACCGCATCTGGAGGCGCCTCTGCGCCCGGCCGTCGGTGGAGGGCTATGCCGCTCCCTCTCCGGTCCGGCGGAGACCGAGTACAGACATCAGCGAGGCCCGCTCACCGCTGGGGTGGAGGGTGATGCCCAGCTCGTCAGCCGCCGCCTGCACCACGGCCCGGGTTCGGCCACAGAAGGGCTCGCCCATCGGCAGATGGCAGATGCCGGCGAAACTGGCGCACGTGCCGTCAAAGAACGTCAGCGGCCGCTTGGTGGTCCTGTGGCGAACGGTGGATGTCACGGGCAGCGTGAACGGACCGCAGGCGCCGCTGCCAGCCGATGGTGAGCCTTTGTTTGATTACATCGCCGAGGACTGTGCGTCACAGCCACAGCCCGTATCAGGGGATGACGAGCACTGCTGGCTATGGCCTCGCGACGAAGCTGGCCAGTCTCTCTGCAATGTCCGAGCAGCTCCATGCCCGATCAAGCGAAAGCAATGCCACATCCTCCGGCCTGAAGGTTGAAGGTCTTCTTTGACACCTGTGATGCCTTTGTGCACTACACCAAGCTCAGTAGCGGCCACACCCGGTCCGTAGCCGGGCGGCCGCTGATCGGGCGCCGCTCACCGGTCGATGAACTGGTCGAGCAGCAGGAGCTGGCCGGGCCGGATCTCCTCGCGCAACGAGCCACACGCGGTCGACACGACCAGGTGCGTGCAGCCCAGCTGGTGCAGTGCCCATATGTTAGCGCGGTAGTTGACATGGCTGGGCATTATGGTGTGCTGGCGGCCATGCCTGCCGGAAGAGGATGATGAACAGTGGCACAAGCCAGCACTGCATACAGTTGGGTGAAGCAATTAGGGGCTGGACACAGGGGAAGGCTAGGGAGGAGATGACCACAGGGTGGGTAAGGGGTCACTTTGGCAATTGCAGGTTCATAGGCTTGGAGGCTTTGTTAGCTTATTGGCTTTGTTAGCTTTGTTCACTTTGTTAACTTGATTCTAAAGTTTGATGCAATTTGCCTAAATTGATGTACAATGAGTAATCAAAATGTAGAAAAAAGTTTATAGCTAAAACACAAATGCCAAAAGGCAGCAATAGGAGCATGTCTCTAAGTTAATGCTAAGCACATCAGTTGAAATAGAGGCCTCACAGCCAGTGCAGTCATAGCCAAATGCAGGGGGATATCCAGAATCTAGAACATTAGCTGATTACTGAATTCATTTGTCATGTCCTAGTTATTCCATTATGCATCACCAAAACGGATAAATCCAAACACTTCTCTCCCAACATTCTGTCATGCAAGACCCAAAAAACAATATCACAACCTGGCACTTTTACAAGGCTGTGACAATGTTTATGCAGGTAGCAGCTAGCTAATATACAGAGATGTCACAAAGAGACAAGTTGGTAAGACATCTTACCTGGCTAGCACAGCCACCCTCACACCTGACAAGGTTCCAGTGAGCAGAGGGCTGGAAGGTTTCCCAAAAGGTGTTTCAAGCTCAACATCCTTTGGATCCTGAACACCAAGCACTTCTGGATTTGTAAATCCAGTGCCACCAATGATTCCAACCTGTGGAAAACATCCAATAATTCAGACAATGCATTTAAATGACATCAACTGAACTTTAGACATTAAATCCGGCCAGGGTAATATGGACACCAGACTGCAAAAAAGCATGTGATATCCAACATGTCCAGCATGGTGGTAAAATCACCACAAAAAAATTCAGTGCATGTACACTGATAGTTCAAACACTCAGTCTGTTGCATGCTCGCCACCAATTTCAGCACACAGAGGGACAAGATTCAGGGATTTATGATGATGCTAGGGGAACATTAGGCAAAATTTCCCAAAAAATATTTTGACACAAAAATAACTACAAGCATAGATCCAACACACACCAAACATAGATACCCATCATTTACATGCATGCTTTCTTAGAAACCATTAGCTTGCAGGCCCAATAGTTTACGTTATTTGGGGCTGGGGGCAGAACGGCAACATGACCGATACCTCTCGTTGCCTTTCCACCGAACGTAACTAGTATCTCACCATAAGAGGCCTGTTCGCCATTACTTTTCTTGTAGCCGTATTCTACTGGAAATTTTAGATGTCACCTTCCGTGAGGCGCCACGCGGATCACAACCCCTGCCGCCCAGCCCGAAACGGATCTCCCCACTGGCCAACCCCTTCAAAAGAGCACCGGCCTTCCTCATTAACTTACGAAACGCCATTCCTGCGCGCTATATGTCTCCATTGGGCTGGATCAGCTGATTGTACTTGTGCCCATATTTGACATTGAAAGCGTTCTATATTGAAATTTAGGTACGACGTTATCTCAGTGGGCGGAGCTCGGGTCGTATGTCAATAAGGAATTGGGCGAGCAATCAAACTGAGTTCCACTGCATAACCACTGCAGCAAAACCTCCTATCGGCAGGAGCGTTATAACACTACGTTTTCCGTTAACACTTAAACAGTCATTACAACTACACGACGTTACTTCTGACGCAAAACTGAAGCAGGCATTAGTGCTACGCCACAAAACGTGTACCAAAAAAGTTTGTAAGCATCATTAGGCACCTATAATATAATAATGCAGCAAAATATTTTATTTCGCACTATCAGGCTGGTATTTATCTGGACACATACAGGCATAACAACACAACACACAAGACAAAATATATAGCCATTACCTACACGACTTTACTTCTACTGCAAATACTTATGCGTGACATTAGTGCTGCACGACAAAACTTTGGATTCAAAAACTGATAACCGACATTGACTCTGCTACAAAATCTTGTTATCATCAGCGCTTCAATACACGGCATTACTTCTACTGCAAAAACGTATACACAATATTAGTGCGTCAGCAATGACCTGCGGCCCAGTCTGCTGTAGAGGCAATGACTGGTATGCGTTCTTGCAGTTATGTTTTGATGTCCTAGTACTCTGTCGAGCATGAGTTTTGCAGCGCTAGAAATGTTGTATATAAGTGAGAGCTGCTAAATTAGTATTTGCGGTGGAATAATGACAAGCATATTTTTCAGGAGTTTCCCGTGTATTACACATGTGCATGAGTTTTTGCAACAGAAGTAATGTGGCGCATAAGGAAGACTTATATAAAGTTTTAGCTGCATAAGAAATGACAAGCATGCATTTTTGCAGCAGAGTTTTTGTCGTGTGTAGGTATTTACAGTAGAAATGATGTCGCGAAAAAGTGAAATCTCTTCAAGTTTTTGCAGTAGAAGTCATGTCTCATATAAATGATGTAGCACTCCTGCCGGTAGGAGATTTTGCCGTAGCACTAATGTCGTGACACCATCAAAATAGCCAAAACCCCGCGGAATGTGACCACTAAGTCGCCGTCAATGCTGCAGATAAGGAGGCATCACTGTGAGCCGAATTAGCATGCGTTCACTGCATTTTTTTTTATTGAATTAGCGATGCGTTCGACTATCTTTGTTCATACCATAAAACCCAAATATGCAAGTGGCAAATTTCACACCAGATATGTTACGATTTCAGCGAATCGATCCCAGCCAGCTTAACTTGCAACACATGACAGTCAAAATATGAGACAAGCCATTCTTTATCTAGAGTCAAGTACCTGATTCCCAGCGCCTCACAAGGCTTTGTCCTAGCCCTCGAGCCTTTCACATGACAGCAGACCATGATAAGTTTAGACGCAGGTAGTGCAATACTCAGATAAGTCCAAGATGTTGTCATTAGTGTGAAAGGCTAGGGCCCTGGCCTGATTTTTGGCATAATCAGCGGAATTGCTTTTCTAAAATCGGTCTGGGGGCTCAGCCAAAAAGGTCGACCTAACCTACCCCCAACACCTGATTTTTCCACGGATCTTGGTCGCTTGCATTTACGTCTTGATATAAAAAGCAAAGCATCTTAGCACAGCAAAAACAAGCATCTTTCTCACTTCTATCAAGGTATCACTGATGACTACCGTTGTTGCTCATCGTGTTGTATAACCACCACGGCAACAATCATAAAACAAATGCTTTTGCCACTTTTCGGGTAAACATGCGTTGATTTCTGTCTAGGCCCGCTTGTACTTTTAAAAGCTGTCACACATTGCACTCAGTTGTTCTTGTCCAGCCGTCATCATTTGACAAAGTGAAACATTTCCAGGCTGGGTTATTAAATGAAGGAACAAAAACTTTGGGAACCAACAAGATACTATTTTGTACGAAATTGGTATGATACCAATTGTAATGTATTTCGATAACCGTTGCCTGGTACACCAGAGGTCACGGATGTCGATTTGTATTCTTTTGTGAGGACTCTCGCCTTCCTTATGTTGAGTTCTACTCCCCCTACCCCACTTTCTCAATGCTGGCTTGATCTCCTCCATGCAATTCTTTTTTGCCCTGAAATATTACAAAAGCTCAGGGAAAAGTTGGCAATGACGCAGCCAATATCTTCCGGGATTTTCATGATGGCATAGCCATGGAGGATGCATCAGGTTAATTTGACCCCGCAACCTCAAAATTAGTTCATCAAAATTCTGGGTAACTAGAGACATTAGCGATGGAGCATTTATATTTGGTATTTGTTTAAGTTGTGTCTTTCAAACATAAACACGGACGCTTTTTCTCCCCCCCCCGTCCGAACACGATATTGACGTCATTAATTCACCCGTCTCGTGGTCTCTTTTATGAGACATTAAAGACGTTTGGTCCCCTACCCATGGTTGAGTACATCCCTAACATAGTTTTAGTTAAAATTGAAACCCGAAGTGCTTGGAACGTCTCATGAGAAAACAAAGTCGGGTTACATATTTTTGGCGCGGCATAGTTAGTCCAGATTAAAAGTTCAGTTCAGCTGCAAATGATAAACAGTATGTTAAACGAACATTTTAAATGAACAGATCTTTGATCTGATTCTGTGCAGAACATAATTTGTTGCCAGCACTCTGAACCCACCATCAGAGGCGTATGAACGTTTCAAAAAGTGGGGGCCAAGGTCAGGGCGTACTTCAGGGACTTTTCTGGAAAACAAGCCCGATGACCGGGAGGGGGGGGGGGGGGTAGAGATGGAGGTTATCGCTCTTTATTCAAATGTAATGACTTCTATTCTAGATACGCGTCTGGAGCTGTTTCTCACCGGTGCAAACTCTTCTCTGTCCGACTCGACTGTGTCACTCGGCGAATAAGGCTATCCAGCTTTCCAAGATTATTCGTCTATTTCAATGTTGTCTTTCCTGGGGAGGCGAAACTCCACGAGCGGGTGGGCATTTTGGGCGATTGATGAGGCATCTGCCTCCACAGGGTAAATGACAAAGTATGGCCTGGGCATAGGCTGCCGAGAATTTTAAAAGTGAAGCGATGGCTCACAGTGCAACAGATTTTGCATGTGGCTTCATTTCGCTGGCTGCTTTTCAAGAAATAAGACTTGTCGCGGCATTTTAGGCGGAAGCAAATTCGGAAGCTTGGAACTGCCAAAAACTATGTGACAAAAGTGATAGAACTGGAGATTCTCCTTTGAAAACCAAGCCACAGAATGAAGGCCTTTTTGACATATATTCGTTGCCTGAGCCCTGCTCCTGTCCGCCGCCGGTGGCCACTGTCCAGGCCCGGCTGTCTCCGAATGACTGATCGCGAACTGGTGGTATGGCTGCTTTGCTGCACATTTCTGGATCAGCATTGCTACTATTGGGATGTAAAACATGTGTTGGACACCTGCAACAGTGCCTTTTTCCGACTTATCTTCCTTTACACCGCATCACCCCAGAAAAATGCCTCTGGGAAGCTGCCTACTTTAGGTAGGAATCGGCCCAACGGACATTTAATTGCCCGTCATTCAACGTAGATGTCTTGATCTTCTTTGTGTGTAGGCAGGGGGTAACCAGAGCCTTGCTAAGAGGAACACAGGGTTGGCAAAAGTCCCTCCCATGGTGTTTCCCCCCCCCAAAAAAAACCGTCTATAGTTTACTTGTTAACGAGGGATACGGTTTTCCTCGTTTCATTGTTATATTTACGTTTTAACCAGAATAAAATCCAGAAGCTACCGTGAGGTCCATTTTGTCTACGTTTTTAAGGTTAATAAACTGCAGAAATCAGGCCTTTAACGACCGCATGGAATAAATCACCGGTGCCCTTAATTTACGACGGCTTAGTAGACTCTTTCTAAGCCGATAGAATTCAGAAACTTTTTCATAATGTTTTATCCGCGTGCCGCAGACAATGAGGATATCGCAAAGGTAGATTGTGGATCGATATTTTTGATCGAAATCTGAGGGTGGAAATTTTGATTGTGGATTGAGTCATCAACAATGTGCATAAACATCACCAATCCATGTTTGGCTGGAAATGTTAAGCATTCAGTCAAAACCGATTAGTGATGCAATTCAAATGACGTGGTTCTTAGCATGCGTGATCGCAAATCTTAGCAACAAAAACGTCGACACCAAGCGTTGCAGTCTCCAAAGCCCGCGGAGCACCAGCTCAGCGGTTAATTTTTCCCCATGGTCCACTGGTGGACGAAAATGATAACAGCTATGAACTAATAGCCCTTATACACTTATTCATTAGTAATAAAAGTCACGTCACATAATTCTGAGCACGCATACTCGCAAATCTTCGTTAAAAAGCCTCGCCGCCAGACTTTGCAGCCTCCCTAGGCCGCGCAGCGTCGGCCTAGCCGCTAATACTGAGCTGTGGCCAACGGATGGACGAAAATGATGACGCTTCTGAAAGAAGTACTTTTGAACGCTTCATGACATCAAATCTTACATCTGCAAGACGGTCTGGGCACATACTTCACGTGTGCGATTTTTAGACTGATGATAAGAACGGACTGGCCCTTGAAGTACCGCGAAGTGGTGCCGGGATCTGGTGGTGGAGCTAAAACAGTTCACGTAGATTCTCTGTTTTTGTGTTTCTAAAACTATTAATCTGTCCAGAAGACATATTAACACAGCACCCGACGTCTGGTAGCACTTGCAGTGGCCGACACCGTTCATTTTTACGGCAGCTTCAACATCGACCATCGCTATCGTTGCTCTCGAAGTTGCGGGCGGGCATGTTCAAACCTTTTGAAGCATTTTTTCACTAATCCGTCCCGAAAAATGAACGTTATCAGGCCAACGTGGAAAAGCCTTGTTCTTTTAAAAAAAGGAAAATCATTTCGACCCACCCTATTCAACAATGGCACTCCCAATATGCTCAACAATAATGAGACCCTTGTTTCCTTCCGAGCAAGGGGCCCCTCGAGTAGAACACCAGGGGCACATTGCCGGATCCGGTCAAGGGCTGAAGGACCACTCCGTCCCATTGCGAGGTATCTTCTGGCTGTCATTCTAGCGACTCGGGGCGGAATCTTCTGGTCAATTAGGGGGTCATTAGAAGGATATATCGTATCACATTGTTCCCTCCCTGACATGGGAGGCCTTCTGACCCGCGCAGTTCGCTCTGGATCAGCTTAGGAATCCCCAATGACGCAACAAAATGCATGATCACCAAAATTGGTCCCATGATTGTCACACAGGCTACAGTTTCGTGTTTTTCTGTGTTCTTCAGAGATGTTGAGGACCACCTGAACGTAGATTGTAGATAAGAGGGGTCCTAAGCTTGCATTAACATGGCTAATCCATGTCCGTCTTATAATGTTCAAGGTTCGGTCAGAATCGATTGCTGATAAAAAACTTTGTAACATGGTTCCGCACATACCCGCTCGCAAGTCATAGCAATAGCAGTTTGGGCGTCCGGCGTTGTAGTCTCCATAGGCCGCATGGCGTCGGCCTGCGGCCGTGACGCTGACCGATGACCAATAAGCAAACAAAAAAGATGACGCATCTTGAGTATGATGGCTGGGGAACTAGGTAAATCGGCATGTGCATTGAAATGTGGTGCAAAAGTAAGCTAAACACGACCTTAATCTAAAAAATTGGGGGGGGGGGAGACAGTAAACACTGCTGGCCCCCCACCTTGAAAAGAGGCAGGCATGGCTCCCCTCCCCACACAAAGGATCAATGGGTCGGGAGAGGGCTCAGGCCCCGAAAGTATACGAAGTGAGTGCGTAAAATTACACAAGAAAACGCATTGGCTCCTTGCAGAGCTGCAAAAAAGCTTACCTAGTTCCTTGCATGGAGTTGGGTGGGCGCATGTTTTACCAATATATCTTACGTGCAGTATGGTTTCAGCCGTCACGCTGCCTTCCAGCTGCTCATTCCTGGGCAAACATTTACATTATCGACGAACATCAGCCACCGTCTGAAAACTTTATTGATACTGTAGATTCGTTCACACAAGACCTGTTAGGTCACTCATCTGACATTCTAGTGGTCGCACCAGGCAAAATGCGTTCAAGTTAGCGCATTTTGTTAAGTGTACGGTGGGAGATAAGAAACATTCGAATCAACAATACCCCGAAGCAGTGAAGTCATTTGTTTTTGGAAGCAATCACTGGCACCATTCCATAACACGCCAGACCCGTTGTTTCCATCAGAGGTATTCTGGTGAGCAGCAGCACAGAAGACGGAAACCTTCCGGCACAGTTCACTTCCTCTCTTAGTGGCGGCGTCTACTGTAGTAACTGTCACGCCCTCCGCCATAGCTTCCACGGTAGTTTCCGTTGTATTTTGTATCGTCGTATTCTCTGTAGTGGCCATCGCCTCGTCGACCGCCGCCTCCGCCGCGGCGGTCACCACGGTAACGGTCGTGTCCTCCGCCGGAGTGTTTGTCGTAGTAGCCGTAGTGCCGATCGCCACCGTTGCCGCCGCCGCCTCCGCCGCGGCGGTCACCATAGTAACGGTCACCTCCTCCGCCGGAGTATTTGTCGTAGTAGACGTAGTGTCGATCGCCGCCGCTGCCTCCGCGGCCTCCGCCGCGGCGGTCGCCATAGTAATGGTCACCTCCTCCGCCGGAGTGTTTGTCGTAGTAGGCATAGCGTTGATCGCCGCCGCTGCCGTAGCCGCCGCCGCCGTCGCCATGGTCGCCATAGTCGTCATGGTTGTTATAGCTGCGACGGCCGCAGGCGATGCCCAGCAAAGCCGCCAGCAGCACAACCTGGAGCGGAGATCACATCACTGAACAGACGGCCGCACACGCGTGCACCGGGCGCGCGGTGACAGGCGGCGAGAACAGGCGACGACTGCATGCTCCCGGCCCCACCCAATCCCCCACACGGTTTTAGGGAGATCGTGCCTGCCGACCAGTCAGGCAACGTGGAGTGCAACTAAATGATTATAGTCGTGAATATCAATTTGCATAGCTTAGACAACATCAAACCTTGGCTACAGAAGCCAGGCAAGACTGAAAGCCCAACAAATGGCCTGAACAGTGCTTTGGAAAGTCGCTTTCACTTAGTAGGGAAGATTTCTTGACGGCTCTTTAGTGTGCTTATTTTTTGTCACCTTGTCTGACATAAGCTGCTTAGGGGCCTGGCGAGGCGTAAACAAGGCCAACCAGCGAAGACGGTGACGTCATGGCAACTTACTTTCTCGTCACTGAGTGTGACTGGGCACTGATCAGAGTGGACTGGGTCATACGTGCTGTGACATTCGCGTCTAAAAGTTTCCGTCTTAGCTTACAGCTTGTTGTTTTTGGAACCAGTTTCAGACAAGATGGCATTAGTCAATGCCGTCGGATTACTGGTGCGCCCATAGGTCGGACGGTGTCACCATCGCTTCAGGATATGCTGACGAAACGTTTGTCAGCACTCTTAGGCCGATTTGATTAATTAATTTGCATTGCATTACACTGATAAATTTGATTTGCAGCCCTATCAGAGTAAAATCATTGTTGTTCTATTCCACCGCATTTGTAAATGTTTTTTAATGCGTTATGATATGAATGTACATATATATATATATATATATATATATATATATATATATATATATATGATAACTGTTATATAGAAACGGTGAAAACTTGATGGTACGAACAGCGGTCGCTATCCTTTATACAATGCGTCAACGTTTCGATATATTGCGTATCATCACTACGGCAGGTGAACGATGGTATAAAGTTACAATGAGATTACAATGATGGCATGAAATGGTACAAGTACACTGCGTACATTTAACCGACATCACCAGATGTGACAGAGGTCTGATACTGATGAAGCATAATACACTATTGTGATCTATAAATCTATTTATATTTCATGCTAACTTTGCACCGTTGCATGGATGTCTTCACGGTGATAAACAATGTATTGAAACATTGACGAATTGTCTAAATTTTAGCGACTGCCACCTCTATATATATGCATAACACCCCTACAATCATTTTTTTACTTGTTCTTAAAGTCCAAGCATATATATATATATATATATATATATATATATATATATATATATATATATCGCCGCGATGCATATGTGGGGTTTCATGAATACATATACTTTTGCATCCACTGCAACTTGGATGCATTCGAGAGCTGCGAGCTACGGACATTTACCATGCAGGGTGCTCAGGGCTGTCAAAACAGCCGAGGGCATGATGGAGACTGTTCTGAATGTTAGTCAGGTATGCCCGATTCAAAGAAATCCAAAGGACTTCATCGAGCACCCATCATCAGTTTCAAGTTCATGACTGCTGTCTGCGATGTGTGATGGGAAAGCAAGCAGAAGACACTGCATGCAGACTGCTGAGACGGCTGGGTTATATACGGCTGAGTGTAGCCGCGTTTATATGGACATGCAGCCTTGAACCGTGGAGACAAAAGCCCTCCCCCTCTCCCAATGACCAAAATATCCTCGCGCTCACGGTATTTTGCCTTCCCAGTTGGAGCAATGCTGAGATGGATGAATTATTTTAGGCAACTGGGTATTCTCGTTTGCCGAATGGTATGGATGAGTCAAGTAGACAGGATTGTTCACTGGCAAAAAAAAAACAACAAAAAACTGCAGAGCCTATACAGCATAGCCTTTACGTACAGCGTATTTCCCATCATAAAAATGTGAGTAAAAACTGAGTCAGTAAAATTCATTTTGCAACTTCATTGGGAGAACATCAGTCCTGTGCTGCTACGTTAGGATGTTCATGCCTTAAAACTTTTAAGGCATATATATACATACATATATATATATATATATATATATATATATATATATATATATACATACATAGTGCTAGTCGGTTATGTCCGCTATGTCCGTTATGTCCGTAGAAAGCCAACGAACCAACGCCTGCACTTACCGTCAGTTTGAAGTTCATCACTGCTGTCCGCGTTGTGTGATGGTTAAGCAAGCAGAAAGAAGACACTGCACACAAAAGCGCTGCGGCGGCTGGCTTATATTCGGCGGAGTGTAATCCTAATGCAATAGCATTCAAGTAAACGTTGCGTAACGCTGCCCGTGGTGGCCAACCAGGCAAACAACCGGTGTCAATGGCACAAGACTCGCACCGAGGTGAGGTCACCAGCTCCCGGCCATGACATGCGCGTGTGCGATGCTGGCGGATTACTTTCGAACAGAGTGGATAATTAGCTGAGCGGATGGAAAGCACTGTCATGACGATGGCGTAAGAGCAGGTTCGAAGCGGTTGGCCAGTTCGTTTGTGCAATATCGCGACATGCAGATGTGAAATCCACATTTTCTTGAATATCAGTATTGAGCCAGCATAACGGTCGCTGGAATTTGTTCGTGAAAACTTCTTATCTGCAGCGCGCTTTTGAGTCTCCGGGGTTTTGGTGTGACAAAAATAAGTTATGAACGGTAAAGGAAACGACAGTTCAAACATAGGGCAAGGGACAAACAGGGAAACCCAAAGGACAAAGAGAAACGACAATGCCATAACATACAAGGCAATGAACTATTTTTAGTGAAAAATGGCTTCTAAATACGAGCTAGAACATCATCGCGTCTGCGCTTCGACTTCGGCTGCAACATTGCTTATTTTTTCCCAGAGGTACTCGGGCCAGGGCGACGACACGGATCACAATGCCACACGAACTTGTGACGAACCGCACTGCCGTCTCACTGCTGTGTACCAACGCAACACTTATCACCTGCCATCGGAGAAATATGAGATCGAAACCGGGTCGTTACCAAATCCAGCCACATCCCCGTTCTCACGGTGCGGTACCGTTGATTCCACCGGCCGCTAGCTCTCACTCGGCTCGGAGCCCGGCCCCAGCCAAGTTGCACGCCATGTTCCGATTATATCGAAATCGTAGAGGCTGGTTAGGTCCACTAAGCCCGCCGTTGTGATCCCGAAGTCTCGCCACAAGTTGCGCGCGTCGTGTGAGCTGTTTCGTGCCGTCACCTGACTTGCGTCCATCTCTCACCGGTCACGAGGTCCCAGACCTCATTGCATTACCGATTCTTCGATCCTCGATCAAATGCATGTAGCGAGGTTTTTTCTTCAGGGCTTGGCCGATGCACACAAGTTAATACGTCGGCATCTGTTATCGAGGGCGCACGCGCAAATGTCTCCTGGAGCGTCCTCCCGGCTCCCGCGATGGTGCAATCGGTCATGCTTGTTCTTCGGGCCGTCCCACAGATAATCGGCTTTGTGTGCCTTGGCCTTGTTCTGTGCCTGCTGCTGAAGCTGCAAACTCCATTGGATTCCGAATGGCAGATATCCTGTAGACTCCTGTACTTACAATTAATTGGGCACGTAAAAGTAGAACATGGCTATTGAATAACTGTCTGGTCTTCAGCATTGCTTCACGTTTTGCTTTCGCGTTTTGCTTAAAGGAAATGTTTCACATTTGAAGATAGTGGTGCAAGTGTCAGATACAGTGTCACAAGCTTACTTATTACCATTGGTATACTTAAAGTAGAAAAGACTGCTCTAGACATCGTAAATTCTCTGCTACATAAATATGCTCCTCGATATCCCATTGTCTCATTACGTCATGGTACCTTGCTCAACATTGATTGAGAGTCAATTGACAGCCGTTTTATCTGGAAATCGTGCTCACGAACGCCACATATCAACGACTTGACCAGGAGGCTTCTTGCTTATAACAGGTATCTAGGTTCACGGTGGTTGCATGAGAAGGTGTGGGCAATTTGAAATCCAATCTAGAGTTTGACGTTGTTTGACCGCATTCGATCCGAATGTCATGACCTAAGAACACCACGGACAGGGGGGCAATTTGACCCCATTGAGATCTTAAAAACAAAGAGAGCTAGTAACACCAAATTCACAGGGTGTGTTGACCTGTACCTAAGCTATCTTAGGTCAAAGGTTGAGGTTCCTAGGTCATGACCTCCGGGTCAAATAAGCTCAAACATGGTCAAATTCTAGGTTGATCTCCAAAGGATCCCTAGAACCTAGATAACTGTTAAGAACCTGCAAAAGGCCACATGCCCATCTATGGTCAGTTACCTTTTTTGACCTTTTGAAGGTCATGGTGACCACAATCATACAAGAGCGCTTTGAGTTTTGCATCTGGATAAGCGACAAATATTACGCTAGGCAGTATGTTCCAAAAAACAAGATGTTGATCTGGGTCATTCCAGGTCAGTGAACTTTTTTGGCCTTTAAGAAGTATATGGAAGATGCATCATGCGGTTTCTGTTACCAGTAAATGCGAGATGAGCACCAAAAACTAACCTATGCTGCAAGCCTTGGAATAATAAAACAGGTTGGTTTTGACCTTGGCCTGACCTTAAGACCTGACTTTAAGTCAATGCGATTTGTTCATTCAATTGTTGTACTGCCTAAGAAAGTATTTCAGATATATATGGCTTCGTCTAACACCCCGTTGTTGAATCAGATTGAAAGATTCCCTAGAAATTGCCTTCGCTGAAACCATGGTCTGACTTTGACCTGCCATAGATCAGTGGCTTTACAAGGTACAACTAAATTTTTGATGCCAAACTATCCACTATTCAATTATCTACAACTACACAAAATTTTGCGCGGCTGCACCGCGCCGTCCGGAAACCATTCCGGAAAAACCTTTGGGGAGAGTCAATTTGACCCCCACCCGAGCGCGTGTTAACTGTGAATAATCAGCGCGTGTATCGAAACAGCATTTGATTTCCATGCAGAGGTAGATCCAGAGGAGCCGATGGGGCCAAGGTCCCCCATTGGGTGCCATGAGGTTTTGGTGCCTCACCATGGCATTCCTTTCGAAACAACAATCTTCAATTTCAACACGCAACAAATTCCAGTGGCTCTACAAAGGACCCCAAATCTTCATTTTCAAGTCACCAAATTCCAGCAGCACCACAATATCTTTGCCGTGACTTTTAAAAAAAATAATGGTTCGGCCCATTCTGCGAACGAGGAATTGACCAGACCATGATTCGGCTGGATCCGAAGGTTCGGCAGGTGCGGCGAACCTTCGCTTCGAGGCACTATAACGCGTTTTTTTCAAGAGGCGTATCATTGAAGACGGCACCACAAAGTTCCACGACCCTCTATTGCCAAGGGGCACTATTTTCCAGGGGGATAGTAATGCCGTACCTTCCGCCTTGACGAAAGCCTGGATCGACCCTGTGGGTGAGAGCAGGGGCACCAAAACCTTCAATGCGTGGCACCATAATCTTTTTTCAAAACGCATCATATTCAAACGGATTATTCAAAGCGTCATCGTTTTAAAAAAAGACCGGAATCCGAACGAACCACAATCGCTGTGTCTTTCACTGTGCCAAAATCTTGGACCGGCCCGTTCGGTGAAGGGGCACCAAAATCCTTCATTTCGGGGCATCGTAAACTTTATTCTCCAGATGCACCGAATGCCTGAAGGCACCACAAACGGTCCGAAGCCTGCATTTTCAAGAGACAACAAATAACGGGGTATACCGCAATGCTCGTGCCTCTCCATCGACGAAACTGCGCCGGCCCGCTCGGCGAAGTGGGTACCAAGCCTTCCATTTCGGGACGCCATGACATTTATTTCCTAGAGATACCAAATCTAGCGGACCATTGAAAGTGCCCGCGGCGCTTCCATGTTCAAGGGGGACAGCCATTTCGTTGTCTTCCAAGGTCATAAGATCCTGGGTTTAAACCCTGCGGTGCAGAGGGTATCAGAAGCCCTCATCTCAGGGGTTCAGAGCCTTCATTTCCAAGTGACTGCTAATTTCAGGGAAACACAAATGACCCCGATCTTTATTTTCACTAGGAGTCCTATTCCAAGAGCGCTACTGTCAAGGGCCTATGTAGCGGGGGGGGGGGGGGGGCTACAGGGGTATGTACCTCCTCTCCCGTCCCCCTCCCGGTTAAGTCTAAGGTCCCGAGGGTCCCAAGGGGTCCAAAGGGCCCGTCGGATCCGACGATTAACTCCCCGATTAGAGGGTCCGAAGAGCGGGCCGGAGGTCACATGAAGAGATCTCAGCCCGACGGCCGGGCCCCAAAATGTCAAGATGCCATAGGTCAGTCCGATGGCCTCTTCCAGCCGATCGGGGGCCCATGAGACAGGGAGAGCCTCTATGTGGGTCAGCTGACTGAGGTCATCAATACCGAACAGTCGCTTCTGGTCCCTAAGGGCCCCTTTCCCATGCACGGGCAAGCTTGGGACCTGCAAATGTCAACCAGAAGGCCTCTTGCATTGGTCGCGGGGCCCTTGAAACAGTTAAGGACCCTGTGCCGTTCAGAGGCCCACAATGCCAATCAGGGGACTATGTCAGCAATGGGCCCCAAGTCGGCCAGAGGCACATTTACTGAACTGGGGCGGGGACGGGACCCGAATATCAAAATTGAAAGGAAGATGTGAGAAATGACGATGGCAGGGTTTTCATTCACAACGATACAGTGGAAAAGCGCTGTGACAGTCAGAGGCCCCAGCACTGAAGAGGAGCCCTCCGCGCCGACTCAGTCAGGAGCAGATAAGCCGTCGGCCCGTAATTGATGCCTGCTATGGATAACCCGAAATGGATATCTCGGTGGCAATTATTAATAGATTCCCGTGCATGAGTGGGGAATCCTTTTTGATCAGTTGGGTCCCTGCGTCAGTCTTGCGCCAGATGTCCCGGCCAGAGGGCCTGTCGCATCAGGAAGACGACCGGTGTATGATGTATCCCTCAGAGAGCCTCCCTATCGACTAGAGGGGCTCTGTGCCCGTATCACCAGGAAAGCAGGTGCTAGTGACCCCACGTTGGGACGGAGTTCCCTCCAGCTCCTGACCGGAAAATTTTGCCCGTCCAATTGCGGAGTTGGCTCCCCGAACGCAGTCAGCCACGAGCAATACACATTACGTCAATGCGTCGCGAGTTCGTGGTGCTACACGTAGTGAACCGCCCCGAGTATCAGCCTACGTATCGCACAGAGGAAACCTACGACGCGGGTGCCTGCTACACGTATACTAATGCCCCAAAGCTCCATTGGGCTGTCTCGGCGTGTACTTTCGATAGCTCTAAAAGGCTATCGATGGCTCCGCGCGTGACACCGGTCAGGTTGACATTGCATTACGCTACAGCACATGCCTTTCAGAGACATCGATCAGAAAGACGTGTGTGGGATTGTTTGGATTGCCGCCAGGTCACGTTCAACTAAAAGTTTGCCAAATCGCTGCTGCTAAAGCTTGGCAAGGATGCAGAAAATATGATCTTAGCGGCATGTATATACCTGCCACGATACGCGCCCAATGGCTAGCCATTTTTAAATGCGGTGCCGCTGAGAGTGGTTGGCGCTTCATCATACATTCAAGCAATACCGGTAATGGGGAAAGAGTAAAGCTTCGATCAGCCTCTTTTTAACATTCTCGGTCATCTTCTATGACGGTTTTAATATGCCTCAGATGAATATACAACAGTGCCTGACCACCGCTGACACATGCGACTGCCTATCAAGTCAGGTCTCTGTCAATGGCAATGCCAAAGTTTTGACGGACTGGAAGGTTTGAGTAACGGAAGTTTCGAATTTATCGGAAAGCGTACCAACTGGGCGTCACTGACGTAAATAAACTACGGTAAAGCCGGTTTTTATCAGATTTTCTTCAAATTATTTTGCGCGAACCAGAAATCAGATACCGCCTGTTTCCTCGATGCGGCAAATGCAAGCGTTCGGATGACACATGTGGATAACCTATACATCATCCTCATACGCACCGAACTTCCAGTCGGTGATGCGGAAAGGAAAGCCACTTGCATCTATGACACATTAAATTGGTTCTTATATGGAGCCCTGAATCGCACCATGACATAGCGGTGAAACGTCATTTCCACCACGCACACGCTGTTTACGATCACGAGGCCAGCCTCGAAAGCACGAGCGTAAGTTTCATAGCACGTGAGCTTCTCCAGCAGCGGGTTAAGTTCGACACTGTCAAAGGCTTTATATGTGTCAATCATCGTATGTGAAGCAATTTCTCCGCTGTCAATGGCTTCCGAAAAATGCATCACCGATTCGAGCGTGGCTGTCCCCGCGGAGTACCCGAGCTGGAAGCCATGTTGTTTAACATGAAGTATATGGAGGAGTGGGATAAATAAAGCATCTGTGAATTGCACACTACTCATTCGCCTAATTTTGCATCTGTCGGCAGGCTAGAAATCGATCTATGATGGTCCGGACCAGTTCTGCTACGAGACTCATGAAGTGGTCAAGTAGTATCTAATTTCCAGCCGGCTAGTACAATTCCAGACACGATGGAAAAGTTCACAACCTGTCAAAAATAGCCCCCCCCCCCCAAAGTAGGACTTCAGACGCAACATCAGTAGACAAATGTCATCACCACTACATGCCTTAGACGCACCCATGCTTCCGAGCGCCTAGCTCGGTTCCGGAGGTTCCGGGGGCACAACCGGGCTAGCGGCGGCGCATCCACATGTTTTGCACTACTTGATCGGTTTGGAGCGGAGCTGATGCGACGAAAGCACGATAAACAGCGCTGACTGTGTTGCTGACTCTGCTGATGTTGAGTCTATACTCAGTTGGTTAGGCTGTCCTTGAAACAATTTATGTTTTCCAGCATTTCATAAAATGCCCTAACATGATACATTGGTCAGACCAATACTGTTATAATGTCGCTGACGGAAGCCGCCCGCGAACTCATGACATTTCAAGTAATGCCTAAAACCTTGTACTAGATCGTGCATTAACGACAACTTTTACGCGTTTCATGCAACCCGAATTATATGGAAACGTCGTTTACACATATACCTGAGATGCTGAAATACGCGAAAACGTCTATGCAAGATCTATCTTAAACCCCGTGAATCTAGTTGAGGGAACTGAATCAGCCACGCTAAAGAGTTAAATGTTTTAAAATATACAGAACGGAGCCTTGGTACTAGAGCAGCATGCATAGTTTGCCCCTAAATATTCGTATTCGCTCACCATTGATGTAGGGATAACTTGTTGCCATTCACTTCATAAAGCACTTTTGTCCAGTGCAGATACAGGAAGATGACTGATGAATTCGTGAATCAACACACGTGTCTAACTTTTAGGTAGCATAACAGTAAGCTCATCTCAAACTTGACTTGAAAAGTGTGTGTGGGGTGGGGGGTGGGGGTGGTAGTTAACATTGCTGGTTCCCCACCTTGAAAAATGTGTGTGTGTGGGGGGGGGGGGGTGTATAGCCCTTCCCCATTCTCTCTGTTCCTACGCCCTTTTACGTACGCTAAACTAAATGGTCACATCCGTGTGTAAGCTAAAACTGAATTATATCTGAAAAGAGGGGGAGAAGGCAGTCAACAATGTTTACCCCCCACCTTAGAAAGTGCAGATAGAGATATGCCCCCCCCCCCCCGTTGCTATGCCTACGTCACGTGGAATGAGATGCATTCGTAGCATCAGACAAGGATGCGTAATTATACTCTAGCAGTAGTTTAGCTTATGTGTACACGTAACTCTTGTTTATTCTATTTGTCTGCTATTCTGGCGCATGGGCGGTGTTCAATATTGTCGTCGCACCTTTACATAGGCATGTTGATGCCTCTTTAGTTCCTTTTAAAATCGGTGACTGGGGACTAAGGAGAAGGGGCAGGGGGCGGTTGGCGATGCCGGAAAGTCAAGATCCCCTGTGTTTTGCTTTGGAAATGTATGTGATTTTGTCCATGATGGTAGCATAGCAAGCAGCAAGCCATCGACAGAGAACCGGCATCGCATAAATCTGCTGGTACTTGGTGGTTTGTTCCTAGGTTGGTGATGGAAGTTTTAGTGGCCATACGTCGTCAAACTCTTCTTGGCCTCTTTGTCCCAACATGCTAGGTGCAGCTGTATGGATGTCTGTCCTGTGGCTGCATCAATATGGTTTCTTTTACTCAATTACTTCCTTAACATATGCAGTGGGCTGCACATTTATATGTGGCCCCTAAATGTGACATACATGTTCATCCATTGAGTAAGGTGTGCCATTCTGATCAGCTAGTTTTAATGCATCCACAAGATTGAGCATGACTTTCAAGAAAGTGGTGATTAAGTAGCACAAGGTTAGAATTAGATGGTAATTAATTTGTTCTTACACCCTCTGTTTAGTAAAACTAATTGCAACAAAACTTAAATTCATGAATACTGTCAGTGCCTCAAGCTCATAATAACTGGCACCAATTGTATGCATGACTGTATTATAGTTTCAAGTCATTAAATGCATGATGTGAATAGTTTATAGTTGTAGATTTGAAAGCACAAATATGATTAACATTGCTTGATTTGTAAGCTGGTTAGCCACATTCTTGTTTGTAGATTGCCTTTTATTTTCCCTGACATTTTTTGGGGGCAAATTTATGTAATTTGTTATTTTTGTGAAGAGCAGTAGCCAAGCCATATAAACTGTATACAGTGTTGTAATTGCATGTGTTCCAGTATTTTTGTTTTGCAAAATGTAAATACAATTGTGAGCAATGTCATCTTTTAAGAATTTTATGAGCCAAGCTTCTCATGAGCATACAACACTACCTCTGCCAATTGAGGTGGGGTTGTAGATATCAGTGGAGAACATTGTGCTGTAGATTAAAATTTTGTCCAATCAAAATGTTTCTGCTCAATATGGAAATAATGCAATAACATTACATCTGTGGTTTACTTCTGTCTTCTGTGGCCCATGCTGTTTTCACATTTTAAAAACCTGGATTGTCCTGATAAAAAACAAGATGCTGTATCTTCACTGTTTCTTCACAGACAACAGGGTCACCATTGACTGCCACCATGCGTGGAGTGTCAAACCAGCCGGCTTCTGTGCATCAGTTCCATGGAGACCGGCTGCCGGCCGACTCGCTGCAGCAGCCACATCTCACAGAAGATGCCCTCCAGCGCATGCCTGTCACGGGCATTGGCATGCCCGAGCCAGATGCTGAACAGGACCAGAAGCCAGACCAGGAACCCAAGGGACAACAGCCAGCAGGCAGTCAGGCACTGGTCGCCCCTGACACAGCCGGCCTGCTGAACCTGGCCTCGCTGTTCTGCCGCGCTGGTGTGCCGGGCGCCGCCACGCCGCCTGCCGGGCCCGCGGCGCTAGACGGTGTCAATCTGCACCCATACCCACGCGGCCTTCTGCAGATCGTCAGCAGTGTGCGCGGCCCGGTGGGCGCGCCGCCGGGCGCCTCCGAGCCGCAGCGAAACGGCCAGCCGCCGGCGGAGGCGCTGCGTGCGGAGCTGAGCGGACCCGCGCCGCCGTTCCCCCGTGTCGCCCAGGAGTCGGCGGCCGGTGCGGCCGAGCAGACCGCGGTCCGGGAGGAGATTGCGGTGGCCTTGTCGGCGGCGCCGAGCCTGGGGCGGGCGCCCCCGATCCGGCGCGCCCCGTCTCCGCCTCGGCAGGCCGAGCTGAATGGCGAGAGCCAGCCCGGCGGTCCCTCGGACGACGCATCCGGCCGGCCGGACGGGACGGCCCGATCGGACGCCTCGACGGTGACAGCCGAGTCGTCGGTGGCGGCCCACGAGCCGCTGCCCGATGACGACGACGACGATGACGACCGTCGGTCTGTAGTGTCGACCGGCTCCACCTGGTCCGACATCAGCGGCTTCGAGGAGGACCTCTGGCGGCTGCGGAGCGTGCTGCGCGACCCCACAGCGCCGGCCGAGCTGGCCGCGCCGGTGCCGACACCGCGCACGTCGGCGCCGCAGCCCGCCGCTGACCAGCTGCAGCTGCACCGGCTGCAGCTGCAGCTGCAGAACGCCAGCCAGGAGCGCGAGCTGTACCGGCAGCAGCTGGAGGCACTGCAAGGGCAGATGACAGGCGGGAGCCAGCGCCAGCACTTCGAGGTGCAGCGACAAAAGGCGCACCTGGAGGGCGTGCTGGAGGTGACGCGCAAAGAGCTGGAAGAGACCGGCGCCGAGCGCGCCGAACTGCGCCAGCAGGTGATGCGCCAGCAGCTGGAGCTGCGCGCCGCCGCCGCTGGCTCGGTCCGCGCCGAGCGCGACGCGCTGACGGCTGAGGCGGTGCTGCTACGCGGCCGCGCGCGCGACCTGGACGCACAGCTGGTGGAGGCGCGCGCCCGCCAGGAGACGCTGGCGGCCGAAGCGGCTGCTGCGCGTGACGAACTACGCCAGAGCGAGGTGGCGGCGTGCGCCGGCCGGCAAGAGCTGGAGCAGTCGCGCCGCGACGCCGAGGGCCGCGAGGCCACCATCGCCGCGCTCAAGACCAAGGTGGCCGAGCTGGTGGTGGAGGCGCAGCAGCGGCTGCAGGAGCGGCTACGCGCCGAGAGCGCCGGCCAGGCGGCGCGCGAGGAGCTGGAGCAGCGCGAGCGCTCGCGCGACTGGTATCGAAGCCAGCTGAAGGCGTCGCAGGAAGCGCACCTACAGCAGCAGCAGGAGCTGATGGCCGCCCAGACGGAGCTGTTAACGCAGAGGAGCGGCGCCGAGCGGCTGCGCGGTGAGCTGGCGCTGGCGCGGCAGGCGGCGGCCAGCTCCCAGGCGCGCGCCGTCCGCGAAAAGGAGAGCCTTATGCGCCACCTGGAGAACATCAGGGCAGACATCCTGCAGCGAGAGACGTACTTTCAGACGATGAAACAGAGCCGTGCCGGGCCGTCAGTCAGCGCAGCCTCCAGTCAGGAACTAGACGAGGCTAAGGCCAAGGTGCGCAGTCTCGAGCTAACGGTCGGCGAGCTGAAGCAACAGCTGGAGAAGTCGGCAGAGGACCTGGCAGCAGCCGCCAGCGCCAACGCCCAGCTGGAGAAGGCTGGCCTGGCGTCCCGGCTCGCCTTGGCCGAGTGCCAGGAGAAGCTGTCGCAGCAGAGCAACCAGTCGGAGACGCTGAAGCTCCGCTGCCAGGAGGGCACTCAGGTGCTCGACCAGCTCCGCGCGCAGGTCAAGGAAGGCGCCGCCGCCAGGCAGGCTCTGACGGAGCAGAAGACCCGGCTCGAGGTGGCGCTGGCGTCGGCGAACCAGGAGAAGCGGGACGTGGACGACGCAGCCCGCGGTCTTTCGAACGAACTGAAGAAGATGTCGGCCAGCTTTTACAAGCTCAAGAACAACGCCGGGTCCAAAGACAAGCAGCTCGACGAGCTGAGAGAGTCACTTAGCGCTCGAGAAAGCGAGTTGCGGGCATGCAGCGACAAGCTCGAAGAGGCCAGTCGGCTGCAGGTCCAGGCCGATCAGATGGCGGACAAGATGAGCATCTTTGACAAGATGAACGAGCAGAACAAACAGTTGATGGTGCAGAACCACGAACTGCGGTATAAGGTGCAGCAGCTGACGCAGGACCGTGCGGTGCTTGACCAAGGCCGGCTGAAGCTGGAGGAGGTCGTGCGCAACCTGCAGTGCCAGGTCAACGACTCGGTGCAGAGGGAGGCCAATGCAAAAGCCTCGTTGGACGAACGCAACAGCCGGATCAGGGATCTGGAGGATCAGGATGAGAAGTCGAAACAGGAGCTGGTGGCCGTCAAAACGTACGCCAGGACGTTGCACCAGAGCAGCCGGGAAGACGACCAGAAACCGGCGATCGGTCAGGACGCGTCCGACATCGCGGAGACGGCGCCCGTGGTGGAGGGCGACGCGCCGAGGGGCCGGGCAGACGTGCCGAACCAGGACGCCGCGACCGAGCCGGCGGACGAGCTGCGCCACCAGGTCAGCCTGCTGTCCGTCCAGAACCGAGAGCTGGAGCGCCGGCTGCAGCTGGCGGCGCAAGCGAGTGGCGCCCAGTCAGCGGCACAGGAAGACGCCGACCGGCTGCGCCAGGAGAACGCGGCGCTGAGTCAGCAGCTGGCCGCGCTGACTCAGCAGCTGCGGCGCCATCAGCAGGACGCCGAGAACGAGCGGCGCGCGGCGGCGGCGCGCCGGCGGCTGGCCGACCAGGCGCCGGCCGAGCACGAGGCCGCCCTGCGCGACCTGCGGGAGCAGCTGCAGCTCAGCCAGACACGCAACAAGCAGCTGCAGCAGCAGCTGGCAGCGGCGGGCCGGCCGCAGGGCGTGCCGGCGGCGCCTGCGGCCGGCGGTGGCGACGATGCGCGCCGCCTGGCGGACGAGCTCGCCGCCGCCCAGGCCGGCTACAAGGAGCGCCATCGCTGCTACCAGTCCAACATTCGCGTGCTCACGCGCAAGCTGCGGGAATACATGCGCGCGCTGAAGACGGCCGAGCGTGAGCTGGCGGAGCGGCGCGCACCGCCGGCCACCGAGGAGGGCCACCGCGCCGTGGAGCGCGACGAGGCGCTGGCGCAGCTCGGACGCCAGCTGGCCTCGGCGCAGCGGGACGCGCAGCGCGCGCGCCAGGAGGGGGAGGAGCTGCGCGCCCGGGCGGATGACGCGCAGCTGTTGTCGCTGGAGGTGGAGAAAGAGCGCGGTCGGCTCGAGGGTGAGTTCTCCGGGTGGTCACCCCGCCCCCCCCCCTCCCGGCCGGCGGGATATAGTGTGGCCGGTGCCGCTGTACACCTGGTGCTACACTTGGTCATACGCCTCGTGCGGATGACCAGGCACTCGTATCAAGACCGAGTTTTTTTTAGAAAGTCACTGCTGCTTCAGTGTTGGTGGTTGATTTGTGTCGTGCGTCTTCATGAAACTCATCCGCGAGAGAGAGAGAGAGAGAGGGAGGGAGGGAGGGGAGGGAGGGAGGGATGTATATATATATATATATATATATATATATATATATATATATATCTATATATATATATATGCCCTGAGCCGCACTCTGACCAGCCCGAACCTGTATGCCTGCCCGTGTGCGTCTGACCTCTGCCGTTCGGTCCGCGCCAGGAATGGCCCAGTCGTACACGGCCCTGCAGCGGCGCGCCGCTGAGCTGGAGGCGCTGCTTGCCGGCTACGAGGAGCAGCGGCTGGCGGCGCGCGACCAGACGCCCAGCCAGCAGCGCCGCCTCCAGGAGCAGCTGCAACAGCTGGAGCAGCGGCTCACACAGGAGCAGCTGGAGGCCAAGGAGCTGCGCAGGCAGGTCAGTTAGCTCCCGACGCGGCTGGCTGGGCCGGTGTATGCGTATGTGTGTGTGCTTGCTGTGGAGATGCATATGTATCTCTGCTAAGATGGAGCGACACGGGCATCGCTTTAAGTTGGAGGAGCGACATTTTTCAAGGGTATCCTGAAAAATGGGATATTTTCGCATGGGAACCTCGGTGGCAAAGCTTTCCTATGCGTCCGCTGAGTTTTGGTAAGTGGGCAAGGGAATCCCATAGCAGCCTGCTCTTACTCAAAACTTTATTTATTGTGCCTCCTTGACATGGTGGAAATGAACTCTTTCTTAAAGTGGTTTTGGAATCATGGCAGGCGAAGCAACCTCTCTCTTTTCATATTACGGAGGGCAATGAATGCACATGACGCATGACAGGAGTTAATTCTGGACGAACAATGTCTAAATTCTGTGTGTTACGTCGTCGAGCAGTCATTTTTTGTTCATAAGACAGGCTTAAGTCCTGACAAGCTGCTAAGCTGAGGTCCTCTAAAAGCTATTTTCAGAACTGTTATACTGCCAACCCCCCCCCCCCCCCCCCCCCCAGCTGCGGCGTCCCTGGGGTTAGCGGTTGTATGCAGCCGCTGTGCACACCTGTGTAATGTCTCTTACGAGCTGCATAAATGTGATATTATCCGGTATGTGGATCTACATCCAGGTCTCCCTTTGTTGGGCTGGAGCCAGGCGGGGAGGGGAGTGGGGGGGGGGGGGGGGGGGGGCGGCCCCAGACGTGGCGTCTGGATGCGTCGCCGGGCCGGCCGGCCGCCGGCCTCACAGCCTCCCTCCGCCGCAGCTGTTCGCCGAGCGGCGCGACACCTCCCGTCTGAAGAAGGAGGCGGCCAGCCTGCAGGCGGGGCTGCAGACGGCGCAGGACCTGGCCGAGGCGCGCCAGGCGCAGCTGACCGAGCTGCAGGCGACGCTGCAGGCGGCGCGCCACGAGCAGGCGCAGGCGCACAGCCGGCTGGCCGAGCTGAGCGCCGCCAGCGAGGCGAGCCAGCGCCAGGCGGCCGAGGCGCGTCGCCGCGCCGAACAGAGCGCCGCCAACGACCCCGTGCTGGCTCAGCAGATCAAGGTGCGCCCGCCGCCGCTGGTCACCAACCGGGGCGGCACGGTGCAGGGCTCGGCGAGCTATTGACAATCGCGAAGTGTGCCATGAGTGTCTTCGTTGATTAGTAGGATCTGCGTCTGCACGGTGGCGCGATTACTCCGTGGTATCAGGAGAGCTTTCGGGTTTTATTGGCTGGCGGCTGACTCAGTACTGTTGTGGAACCACTCACGGCACGGCTTTGTAGCAAAATCAGTCGCGAACAGTTTCAAACGCATGTACATGTAAACATTAAGCAACAAAAGTTGGCTAGATAAACAAGTGTGCGTTACTTGTTTCTTTGTACTACTTCCTCCCTATATGCCCTATTTATCCTCTGCAAATATTGGAATAGAAAACGGTGCCCCGGGATGTTTTCGGTTTCCTTCGTTACTTCTCCATTGTGCCCATAACCTCGCCAGTTGCCCGAACGTTGACAGTGTGCCTTGCTACGGTTGAACTGATACCGTAACTCAACATAGCCCGTCGTGTATTTGCGTGCGGCCGGCGCCGCTAGCAGGCGTCGGCGGTTGTGAGCGCCGCTGCCGCTGCGCCTGGCGTCCGCCGGCGCACAGCCTGGCGTTGTCGGGCCGCTGCTGACCTCCGGGCCGCCGCAGACGCTGAGCGGCCACCTGCAGCAGAAGGCGGCCGAGCTGCGCGGCCTGCAGGAGCAGTGCGAGCTGGCCGAGCAGCGGCACCAGCTGGAGCGGGACGGTCTGCAGGTGACCGCGCCGCGCCGGCCGCCGCGCCCTGGCTCCACCGGCTCTGGGCGCGGTCCGAGCCGTGTGGCCGCCGCGGCCGTCGACAGACGGCGCCCGTGTCGGAGCAGAGAGAGGGGAGGGGGGGGGGGGGGCAGTCTGCCAGGCGAGGCTGGGTTTGATGCTGGGTTGACGATTACACGTCGGTCTTGGACGCTTTGATGACTGAGTGGGTGGAGACTGCGGAGTTTCGTGACCTGTTTGTCGCGAGTCGGGGTGCCTCGTCAGCGCTGGACAGCGTGTGACACTGGGCCGGTGTTTGCGGCTCACCCATCTCACCGGAGTCGCTGGCGCTTGCAGAAGTCGCTGGCGGCGGCGGCGGCGGAGCTGCAGCAGCTGACGGCCAGTCTGGACGAGAGCCGGCAGGAGAAGTTCGCCCTGCAGACTCAGGTCGCCGAACTGAGGTCGGCGCTGCAGACCAGCAGCGAGCAGGTCAAGGTCAGTGCTGCGGGCGCCCGCGCGCCGGCTGCTCCTGAACGACGGTCAGCTGGCGCGAACTAGAAGGCAGTGACCGGAAGGTTCGCGGTGTGAAACAACGAGTGCCTTCATTTTTTAATGCGCGAAGCAATCCCGCCAACGGTTTGTGGCGAGCTCCGCGGTTGGAACCATGCGGGTGACATTATCTGTTGACCCACGTGACATTCCCGCTTGCCCGAACCGCCCCGGCCACCTTCACGCGCGGGCGCCTCCTGAAGCCCGTCTCGGCCTCCGTCAGGAGCTGCACGGCCGGCTGGGCGCGCTGGAGGGCACACGCGGCGCCCCGGAGCTGGCCGCGCTGCCGGCGCCCTCGCCGGTGGACGAGGCGCTGCTGAGCCGGCTGCTGGCGCAGAGCGCCGGCGGAGCTGAGCCGCGTCCGCTCGACCATCTGCAGGCCTGCCTGCACTCGCTCAAACAGGAGATGAGCGCGCTTCAGACGCAGATCCACCAGACGGACCAGCCCTGGCCGTGAGTAGGGGTGACTGTATAGGTCCATCAGACGGACCAGCCCTGGCTTGAGTAGGGCTTACTGTCGGTGCAGGTCCATCAAGCGGACCAGCTCTGGCGGTGAGCAGGGCTTACTGTCGGTGCAGGTCCATCAAGCGGACCAGCTCTGGCGGTGAGCAGGGCTTACTGTCGGTGCAGGTCCATCAAGCGGACCAGCTCTGGCGGTGAGTAGGGCTTACTGTCGGTACGGGTCTATCAAGCGGACCAGCTCTGGCGGTGAGCAGGGCTTACTGTCGGTACCGGTCTATCAAGGGACCAGCTCTGGGCGGTGAGCAGGGCTACTGTCGGTACGGGTCATCCAAGCGGACCAGCTCTGGGCGGTGAGTAAGGCTTACTGTCGGTACGGGTCTATCAAGCGGACAGCGCTGGCAGTGAGTAAGGCTTTACTGGTCGGACAGGTCCCTCAGGCGGACCAGCTCTGGCGGTAAGTAGGACTTACTGTCGGTGCAGGTCCATCAAGCGGACCAGCTCTGGCAGTGAGTAGGGCTTACTGTCGGTACAGGTCTATCAAGCGGACCAGCTCTGGCGGTGAGTAGGGCTTACTGTTGGTACAGGTCCATCAGACAGGTAAGTGGTGAGTTCCTATGAATACTCCTGGCGTCCGGTCTTTATAACGAAAGTTTTTGTTAGGGTATTAATTAGATTCTTAAGCTCTTATTATTTTGTTATTTGTTTGGAAGAAAAGTATGTGTAGTGAGTAGGTAATATTCTGAGGCCGAAATTTGGCTTGGTAATTCCATTGCTTTCGGTAAGGATCTAATGTAGACTCTGGTCCCCGGTGCATAACCTAGATCATTGGTAGTTGAGGTTGTAGCGCTGCTTTTGCAAACACAATTATATGTTATCGTAGACTTGGTGAGCTAAGCTCATTATCGCGCACCTGGGTGGCCGGTTAGATACCCTTCGCTCGGGTGGGGGGTTAAATTGACGACCCCTAAAATCTAAGGAACTAAAAAAGTTAGAGACAGCCAACTTACAGGGTGTGTTGGTCTGTACCCGAACTCACTTAGGTCAAAGTTTGGGGTTCTTTGGTCATGACCTTCTGGTCAAAGTAAGGTCAAAGCAGGTCAATCTTCTGGCTGGTCTCCAAAGTGCCCCAGAACTTGGATACCTGTTCCAAGAAAAAGGCCACAGGTTCATTTAAGGTCAGTGACCTTGTTTGACCCTGTGAAGGTCGTGGTGACCAAAATAATACAAGACTGCCTTGAGTTTTGCTGTTGAATAAGCGACAAAAATTATGCTGGCCAGCATGTTCCTAAAAACAAAATGTTGGTCATTTAAGGTCAGTGACCTATTCTGATCTTTGAGAAGTCTATGGAAGATGTATTATGTGGTTCCTTTTGCCACTAAATTCGCGATGGGCGCCAGAAATTAACCCGTACAGCAAGGCCTAGAGTAATAAAACAGGCTGGTTGTGACCTTGGTCTGACATTTATAACTGACCTTAGGTCAATGTAATCTGTTTATTCAATTGTTGTGTTGTCTAAGAAAGTATCTCAGAGATGTATGGCTTCGTCTAACAATCCGTTGTTTCATGAAATTGAATGATTCCTTAGAAATTGACCTCGTATAATCCATGTTCAGACTTTGACCTGCCGTAGGGCAGCGACCTTACAAAGTACATCGGAATTTTTGATGCCAGACGACCTGCTATTCAGTTCTCTACAGCTGTGCAAAGTTTAGCGCGGCTGCGCCGCATCGTTCGGTAACCATTTTGCCCTTCCCCCCTAGCGCTTGTTAAGGAAAGAGGTGAAAGTGTGTTGCCGAGCTATCCACATTAACAAAGATACATCATTTAGCTGATGGATGCAAAATGAAAACTGTACAGTAAACAGGTCATATTGTAATGAGTACGTTGTGGTTCCACTGAATGAGTCACCATCAACACCTGTGCAAACCAGCTTACGTGACGCCGGCCAGGCACCGACCCACCTGCTGCCCGTGTGTTTTGAGCTTCTCAGAGGCGGCCGTGTGCATTAGTAAGTCCCGTTGTGCTGCACAGAAGACGTCCGACCGAGGGCAGCCCCTCCCCCGGCCGGGCCCGTTGCGGAACGCTGCGTGGCTGGACGCGCTCTGTAATCCCGGCGTTGTGTGTTGGCCGCCGGTACCGCCGCTTCCGGTTGCTGTTGTGGGGGGGGGGGGGGAGGGGGAGGGGAGTGGAGGCATAACGGGCTGGAGCGACTGTTAGCTGGCGCGATAACGGCCGCGTTGAGGCCCCTGTGATCATCACGGCCTCAGCTCATCGCCGCTCATCAACTCCGCCTCCGCCTCCGCGCCAGGGGTAGGCTTCATACAGTCGAATTACAGTCACGCCACGTGTGGGACTCGTCGCTTAAATGTTGCAGCCGGAAACAGGCTCATTTGAACGACGCACAGTGGGAGATGACTTTAACCTTAGTGAACAGTTTCTCACTTTCAGTTTAAATGGATAAAGTTATTTACATAAAGTGAGTTGAGAGTGTCCATCTCGGTGATAATCGGCCTTCCTTAGTTCACGAGGTACCGGCAAAACAAGGCTATCAAGGGAGCGTTGACTGCATTCACAAAACACGACCGTTTCAACCTGCGCTTATGTTCACGCGTGACCTTGACCACAGCTTCCAGCCGTCGAATGCTGCCAGTAGCGGGTGGGCTCTAACCACTTAAACAAACCTTGAATGCTAATATCACCAAGTGTAGACATGGCAATACCGAACTTTATACACAGGAACGGCGTGCCATTGGCTGTTCAATCACTCAGTGCCGAACTATGGTCCACGCCGTAGGGCGGTGCGCACACTCTCGCCGACCTGGTGCTCGTTATAGGCGGCACCTCCCGGCCGACGGAGCGGACAGCAGAGGGTGGGCGGGGTCTCAGAACGACGCATGGGGGGGGGGGGGAGGGGCGGGGAGGCTCCTCGCGTCGCACCACTCGTGCAGAAACTGGATCTTGTCGCTTGCGTGGCGCGCAGATGCAGCGAGAGGACCGGCCTGCGCTTGTCACCAGCCGGCAGTGCTGAAACAGACGCGGTGGCAGTGTCTTCGGAAGGCGAATGGTCTCGGTCGAATTTTCCGTCGATTTTGGTGCGATGACTGAGTCTGAAATTCCTTTCGGGTGAATCGCGGCCCAGGCGGCTGGTTTCTGCAAAACTGTTTTCCTGTTACGCAGCCGCATATTTAAAACATTGTGGTAATAAATTATTATTATGACCCGACATTTCAGACCCATCAAGCTTCGGCTAGCTCTAGCTGCCCTTGAAGGCGCCAAAGCCCATATATGCGCTCTGCAGCTTTTGAGACAGTTTTCGGAGTCCTGTTTTTACACCTCTGGTCACCGTCGGATTTAAGGCCTTCATCATGATGCTGCCGTCCACACCTGTGTCGTCCAGTAGCTGTTGTGCACACATGCTCGGCGCACACGAGATCGCAACATGGCCACGACCGGCGGTGCCGTCAAACGATCGAATCAACACCTCTGCTTCTGCGTGCTTCCAGCACAAGGGGTGCCCGCCTCTCCTTGTGTTTTCCCGCGCTGTAGTTCCGCTTTATAGTGTCGCGTGCTGCTATTTGCCGTTGATTTTGGTATTCCAATCTTACTTACGTCTCACACGAAGTCCGCCATCTTGTACCGCGGTTGTTTTTATTGTATTTCGCCACCAGTATTCTAGCGTGGTGGTTGAAAAAGCTCGACATTATGAGTGACTGTCAAAGCAGAATGATGTCTGTGCCCAACATAATTTCCCTCCACCCCCGAAATAATAGATCTTTGATACGAAAGTAATGATAAACTTATATAATCAAAACGCTAAGAAATTGCAGCTAGAAGTTCGTTCAAATCACAAATGTAAACCCGTCGCAAGCAACACTCGCTTGATAACGTCATTTAAACAGTACCTTCCGGTATCTTAAGTGTTGAACATAATCAGCATAGGAGCTACTAAATCATTTTGCCGGAATAACTAGGGGCTCATTGCGCTCTTGGGAATATGAAATAGTCTGCTTTCTGCAGGTTCAACGATTGAAGTCAAGGGGCTTATATTTATATGGGCGTTCGAAAGCCAAACTCTTCTGCTATTACCCCAGGGCCACGTCAACTGATAGTGGTGTGGCTATTATAATTCATCATTAGGAGTCGTAAGTGTTAAATTGCTTAGGGCGCCACGAACCACTCTGTGTGGAACATTTTTAAGCCCCATGATATTTTGCGATGGAGGGATTTGAGTATGTAGTACACGCAGTCATAGAACCCTTGGGGTAGATAAGGGTGCGGCTTTTGGGGCCGTACCTTCTACACGGGGGGGGGGGGAGAGGACCCTTGGGACTTTTTGACCCGGGGCTTTATTGCAGTTTCCGCCGCCCGGAGGGCACCGGAAACGAAACAAAATGTGGGCCACGCGGGCGTACAAGTAGGGAGCTCGAATGGAAAAGTCTCCAAAAAGGGCCCTGAGCGAAGACCAGGACGGGCCCATCTGCTAGGAGATCTCTCCCTGACGGGGTTTGGCCACTCCTGGGCGAAATCCTGGTTAAGCCCCTGCATAGAGTACAATTTCGATGATGCACCTTGAAAAGATGGTCTCCACCTTTCCCAGTTTCGTTTAAACCTCGTGCTACGAGTGCGGTCTGGGAGGCCGCCTGAATATTTTCGCTGAATATATTGTGAATGGTTTCGAGCGCAGAGCTAGAATTGTGTGGTCCTGAGTTGACATCATTTTTATGTTCGTGTGCAATTTCCGGTTTCTGTCGATATTGGTGTCAGTTCACTCATTGATGTTAAATAACGCTCACTTATACCAGGAGCTACACTTAAAGATAATTTTTAGTCTGCTTTTCGTAATGGCGTCTCTGAAGTGCATTGTCGTCGTTCGGGCTGTTTTTGCTAGGTGAGGTCACTCAAGATCAACCTGGTTCAGTCTTTGGCACTTACGATCTGATGCGTCCTTTTAAATATCATTTAACTTAAACCCTATTTGCACATATTCTACTGCCTCTATCATCATTTTATAGCACTGATTTCCCGCTAGATGCGATTTCTTGGGTTACGGAAATGGCCATCTGGGCTTATGCGACAAAGGCCTTTACCCTCTTACCTAACGCACTATTGGGAATGGAAAGTTGCGATCATCGACAGGCCTTTTTTTAGAATTCGGGCTTCAGTCGAAGCGCCTTAAAATCCCAATAAAAAATCTGCTCGCAACTTTTGATTCCACAAGTACCCGTCTGATAGAGTTCTCCGATACATTTTGAACGCCGGTTTGGCATTTTTGTAGCGTGCGTAGTCCTGGAAATATTTGATGTGGCCTTATTGCGAACTTGATTAGCCCGATTTGATCCGCCCGGGATCAGATTCACCATTGCGCGATCGCACCCAGCTTATCCAGTTTTATAAGAGCTTTTATTTTCATTGCCTCAGGGCTGTATCTTTCTTAGTTTTCGAAATTTTAGGTATCTCTCTTAGCCCCTGGCCTGCCTCGTAGGACAAAAAAAATGAAATTGACAAACACGATTTAAACTCTTGTACAGCGGTTGAGCTGGCTGTGCTCGGACGCTCAGATGTGTCCACGGTGAATCATCGCTGGCGTATGAGATGGCGTCGTCGATGGCTAGTGGTCGTGTTGAAACTAAGACGTGGTTTGTGATTGGCCCATCGATGCTGCACAGGTCGGCAGGGCTCTGGCAGCAACATTGCGCTGTGGAGCTGGCCACAACCACCGGTGCACGAGCGTGGCCAGCTCGTGGTGTGAGGCGGCACCCAGTCCAGTCACAGAGCTCGAGGTTTTGCCACACCACGGCTCGGTAGCACTGCACGGCTTCTGTGATGTGTGGCACCTGTTCTTGAACGGGTGAAATCTTGTGCTGTTCCCTCGCTAGGCTGGAAACAACGCCGTATGGTGCACAGGTGCGATTAGGATGTAAAGCCGTGGCTGCGGTCAGTGAAAGCAGCGAATCTTCATTTCACCTTGACCTCGTGGAGCGTGCACGCCCGCCAGTGAACACGAGCACACACATGACGTCTAGGAAGCGTGAAATGCTCCAAACGAATTTGAAACCCACTGGCATGGCGGGTGCAGAACGCGTGGTTTTCCGCCGCAGCTTGTAGTGAAAATGCATGTGTTTCTGATGTGTTTTGGTGATGTGTTTTTTCAGATATTATCGTACACACTGTGGGGTGGCACTGCATGATCAGCGATCCAACTGCCAGTCATACACCACGGCCTGCCAGTCATACACTGCTGGTCTTGGGCGCGTGATTTGCGCCAGGGGTGGTGACATTTTTCAGTCTGAAGGAATGTGTTGCCTTGACGTATTTGGGTTGTATGTGTGAGTGATTGAATGCCGCGACACAGTCGCTCAGAGCCAGCGTGAGCCTCTCATGGTCAGGTGCCATCTCGCCGTCTTTTACGACCCAAGCAATCGAGCGGCATTTCGCATAAGTGAGCCGGCGCAGTCTCAGTCTTGGCCAAATCGAAGTGCGCCTGACCACCCTGGTGATCAGGCGCACGGCGCCCGGCAAGCTCATGAAATACTTGACCAGTGATGAGCGTTAATGCATTATTATATCATGAAGTAGTGAGTAGTGATGGTTGGCTGGTAATCAGATCTTCGCAAATGCAAGCGCTGGTAAACGCATCATATGATCTTGTATTTTCCACTATGATGCCAACTTGCCAAGCCTTGTATTTGTTTATATACGTGTCAGTTGATATTGTTGTGGTTACATGCATGAAGAAGATCCTACCTATAACATTTTGATATGGCGAGAATTTAAGTCGACCCCTGGGCGCTGCACTTCGACACGTCCACTCACGCGCTCTGCCTCACCGGCCGGCGCGCGCTCTCGTCGATAGCCACCGTCGCGTGTAATCGCCATCACTGTTGTCATTTTGCCGACCAGCTGCCAGACCCACAAAGCCCACGCCGCCACACGGCGTCCGTCTGCCGCCACGCTCCCAGCCCGCCGCAGCCGGTTTGGTCGTCTGAGGTAGTCCGGGCCGCCGCGCCGGTCCGGCCGCTCTCTCCAGCGGCTGCTGCCAGCTGGCGGGTTTGTCGCGTCCCAGGCCGCTGCTCCCAGAGCGCTGGGGCAGCTAGTCCCAGGGCGGCGTCGGGGCCCTGCGGCGCGCGGCCGCGACCGGCCGTGGCGTCGGACGGCGGCCGGTCCGTCCCGCCGGCGCCGTGGTCCAGGTGAACCCCTGTGAGTGCGTCACCCGGCGGTATTGGGTTGCCAGTTGTCGGGCTGAAAGGGAGCGAGTTGCGGCCGTGAATCCTGTCGGCGAGTTTGTTCGGGAAAGTGCAGTAGAGGTTGTTCCCCGACTGCAGGAAAGTCGCCATCCCGTGAATCAGCCCGTCCGTTACCGGAAAGCACGCGTGGTTTGTCCCGTCTACGTTTGTGGTAGGCAGTGCATGGATGTAACCCCGTGCTAACCCCGGGTATTCTGCAAGCTGCATGATATCGCACGTTACCCTGCGTGACATTCGCAGTCTCGGTTCGTCCCATGTGTGCCTCTGCCCGGTATGTTCGCGCCGGTGCGACAACAAGAAGCCGGACATAGCACAAGGAGGCGGAAGTCCATATGGAAAGCGACGGCGCCATTGTCGTTCTTTCTCAGCCCCCAGCCGGGACAGCTAGCGCAGGGGCCGTTCCCGCAGCGAACTGGCTCCCTAAAATCGTGACGTGCGCGATCTGGCAACCCCGTCATGGAGCGCCGGCGGCCGCTCGGGCATGCCGGTCCTGCTCCCGGGTATTCACTGTCATCTGCACCGATGGATAGCATCGGCTAGAAGTTTGTAGGTGTCAAGGTCATTGCTGCACGGGATGGGCGGCTCGGGCTGTTCGCTCAGCGCTGTTCTGATACTGAGTGGCGTCTCCTGATTGGCCGTCCGACGTGTCGAACTGGTGGGGAGAACGCAGGGCAAGATGCGCCTCTCCTGTCCACGAGTTTCTTGGGAACGTTGACGACATCCACTGTCGGAGCCGGGCTCCAATGGGAGCAATTCTAAATGTATCTTTGCACTTTTGTTTATTGCAAGCGCGAAGAGTGTTTGTCACCCCATCCCTCCGCAAGCATGAATGCTGCATCGATCTTGAAAATACCTAAACGGCCTTCAACGAACCCCTTGAAACAGGAGCGAAACATGCACCAAATGCGAAGGTATTTACGAAAGTCCAGGGGTAATCACCTTACCTCCTGAACAAAACGCGTCGTCATTGCGCGAGGCATGGTTGCTTTCTGTACTTGAAACCGCAAACTGGGTGTGTGCGCCGTGCCGGGCCGGCCCGGGCCGTGGCGGGCGGCCGCTCCGGCCACAGCCCCGGACTTCAGAGCCGCCGCGGGCAGGACGCGGACGCAGAGCCCCAGCGATGCACAGCCGGCCGATTCCAGCGACGACCGGCCGGTGCTCGCTGTCACTGGATGACGTGTCGTGTGTGCGCAGCTGGTCCTTCCGGCGAGCGCGGAGCGTGCGTCACGGGGGCCCCGCGGACCGGTCACGGCCGCTGACGAACCTCGTCAGGGAGCATCGCGCGCCGGTCACGGCCGCTGGCGGAACTCCTCAGAGCCTCGTGTGGGTCACGACCGCTAGCGGAGCTCGATAATTGCTGGCGAATATTTAAAGTGTGTTTGTCGATCCTACATAACTTTTACGCGCTGTTTTCGGCAATTGCCGTACGTCGGAAATGGCCGGCAATTCTTTGGCAGAGGAAGCAGACTTGCAAAATTGGCCGAAGCCACTCTGAGCGGATGAGTCAAACAGCGTAGAACGTGGGCGAAATTAGTTGTGCTCACTGATAACTGGCGTCTCAGTGCCTCTTGTGCGGAACAGTCGCTGCGCGTGTCCGCTATGCGACATGGAAAGCATCCCATGCTACTCGTGCGTTTGAATAGATTGACATAATGAAAGATATAATGACGTTGTACGTTGTGTTGGAAACGCAATGCGGCGTGGTGCCCCGCGGCGTCCCCAAGTCCCAACACAGCGCAGCCAACCATAGCGCGCGCGGCAGGCATCGGTTTGGCGGACATGTGGAGCCTATGACCGACTGGCCCCAAGTGGTCCGTGCGAATCATTCCTGGCCCGCATTTACAAGTTGACTCGCTATGATCTGCCTGAGTGGTCTGGTGCGTCGTCGTGTCGTAGGCTGGCCATTAGCCTTTTCACAGACCTGTTGAGGCATTAAGCAGCTTAGAAAGACCAGACGCCAGCCGCCGGAATTCTGTGCTGAAAACGGTTCCAGCTTTCACTGATGTCGCCATGTCGCGGGTCCTGGCTTTCACGAGTGTCGCCATGTCGCGGGTCCTGGCTTTCACTAGTGTCGCCATGTCGCGGGTCTGGGCTTTCACTAGTGTCGCCATATCGCGGGTCTTTAACATCGAAAATGGCTTCGTCAGAGTGGCTTTTATTGATCACTTGCTAGTGATTAAAAGTTGTATTTGCCTGGTTGGAGCAGTGCAGACTGTACAAAAAAAACGAAAAAAAAAACACAAAACACGGACGCACCGCGTACCCCTAGATGGTGAGAGGTTAAAACCAGGTTTGTGCACTCATAGCTTTGCGAACTGAGAGGAAGAATATAAGGCCTAAGTTCGCATTTTTCTGAATAACCGATTGTCATTATATAAACAGTTAAAGTCTAGCTGACGCCATTGTAAATGCATTTCCTCACATTAAGTGGCCATAGAGCGATCATTAAGTTTCTTTCCATGCTTCGCTCCGTTTTTGTTTTTTCCAGTCCCTCGGTCCTGTGTTTGCTTATTACTGAAGTGCTGGTCTGTGGTACTCTGAGGTGAATACGTAACCTGCTGCGGTATGTACCCAGTCAGTGCAAGGTGATGCGCAGATGCGAATCGCGGCGATGAAACGTCGGAAAGGAGCGCCCGGTAGGCAACGACTGGTTGTGAGGTTATGTAACTTCCTGCTGTGTTACCCTGGCCAGCTGCGCTCCCTTCCTTCATTTCCAAGTGATACGGTCGGTCTTAAACCCTCGATGTGTGGTGACGTCACTATCTGGGGCGTGTCGAAGGACTAAATCCCCGGGTCAGGTGGCAAAACCACCTTGCAGGAGCCTCTGTCGGCTTGCTCCTCGAGCACCGCCCGCGCCGGGCTTCCCCTCCTACCTTGTAAGGATCTGACCTTGTGCAGGCCGGCCGGAGTCAGCCGGTCGGGCCCGGTGAGCGTCACGCAGGCCCGCCTCCGGCGCACCGTCCCGGGTAAACCCGCCTGGCCGCCGGTCTAGCGCGAGCGCCGGCTCCGTGCGATAGTGGGTGACATCTGGCAGGCTGCGCGAAACTCGTTCCGTCGAATATCGTCGTCGTGATATGTGGGCAAAATCTTCGGATCTGTCCCCAGCACGTTCTGTTGGACGATGAAGAGAGAAACCGTGAATATTTACAGCGCAGTGTTGGCAACGATGGAGCATTTAAATTGAATGTGGAGTGTTTCTCATGTTGATAAGGCATGGGAAAAGTGAGGAGAGAGAGAGAGAGAGAGAGAGAGAGAGAGAGAGAGAGAGAGAGAGAGAGAGAGAGAGAGAGAGAGAGAGAGAGAGAGAGAGAGAGAGAGAGAGAGAGAGAGAGAGAGAGAGAGAGAGAGAGAGAGAGAGAGAGAGGAGAGAGAGAGAGAGAGAGAGGAGAGGAGAGGAGAGAGGAGAGAGGGAGAGAGAGAGGAGGAGAGAGAGGAGAGAGAGAGGAGAGAGAGAGGAGAGAGAGAGAGAGAGAGAGGAGAGAGAGAGAGAGAGAGAGAGAGAGAGAGAGAGAGAGAGAGAGAGAGAGAGAGTGAAAGTAGCAGAGCCGAGATGGACGAGGCGGCAGGTTGTGGCCCGGTTCCATGTCATTGTCTGCCGCAGTCGTCATGCAACAGATCCACTGCCGACTAACCGAACTTCTATTCGGCAGAACGTTCCCAGGGTCCGCTACCAGCGCCGATCAGCCGCCGTCGCCGGCCGGTACTGCCAGCGAGCCCTTGCTGAGCCCCCAGCCGGCATCGCAAGGGAGCGCACCAGATCCCGGCGCGCCCCCACCGCTGGCTCCCGCCGATGCGGTGACGTCGGCGGCGCTGCCGAACGGCGCTCTGGCGGCGGGGCGCGCGGCGCCGGCGGACGGTGCGGACGGCGGCGGCGGCGGCGGCGCGCCGGACGACGGCCACCGTCTGCGGGCCTACTTCGCGTCGGAGGAGAGCGCCCCGCCCGCCCGGCGCGAGAAGGAGACGGACGTGTGAGGGAGGCGCTGGTGAGCGGGCCGACCGTGCGCGCCCACACGGACTCAGACGGCTCCCGGCTCAGACGGCGCGCCACACTCGGAACGCGTGCCCGGCGCCGGTGCCGCCGCCGCCGCCGCGCCGCGGGAGGGCCGGGCGGGAGCGGCCCCACTGCCGGGTGCCGGTGGAGGGGCGGCGGTGTGCAGTGGCACTCTGCTCCGGTGTTGGCTGCTCGTGGTCAGCGCCCCCGACGTTCGATCTGGATAAGGGAGGCGCGGCTTTGTTGATGCGGTTGTGGGGTACCGGTTTACGTTGAACTGGAGGGTGTCCAGTGTCTGGCCGGTTGGGGACGGTGGCCGCGGAGCAGGTCGGAGAGGCAATACTCTGCGGAAGAGCTCACGTGATGCATCACTGGTCCCGTTGGCCCAGCCGACTTCCGCGTTGGGGATTGCGGTGATTTGATTGGTAACGCGTTGTTGATCAGGAGGGAACCCAACTCACGGGCTCTGTTCATTGGTGAACAAATTTGCGGCCTGATTCTGGGTCTTTCAGTTGCTTTTCCGCTCAATTAGTCAAACCAGCTATTGAATTTATGTTCGTTGTATCACGGAATTTAGTTGAGCTCACTATAGTGCTTCCATTGTTTGTTGTTACTCGTTGTTGGCGATTAATTGAACGGATCGTTTATTTTATGGTGAATGCTTTGTTGATTTCAATGTGCAGACTGTCGCATAGTTACGCACATTTCGATGATGTACGAACTTTCTATAAACTCGTGATATCTTTTTCCGACGAGTGACAATTGACGCTTTAGACCCTTGGTTGTGATTGTGACCTTTCTGGACCTGTGCACGCCGCGAACAGCTTATGAGCGAACGACTGTCGCCTGGAGTGATATGGCTTCTCTGGCGGTGGTCTACTAGTCCAGACGGGCTCACGTGGTGCGGGAAATGGTGTCGGGAAGCTATTTTCCTGGTGTGGTCAAATATATTACATGCATTTCAGACGTACTACCTTTGTAGACAATGTCGTTTGAACATATCTAAATTTCGGCGTTAATAATGAGTTATGAGTAATTAGTTAAGTACTTAATTTATGTATTGATTAAGTAATTGATTAAGTAATTATGAATATTAATAATAATGAGCTATTAAGAAACAGTTATGCCAATGGCTGTACCGCGCTCCACTCGGATAACCGCTTCTTAGATCCTAGCCTCGTGCGATTTATTCATAAATGCATGGGTAGCTTTGCGAAACGCTGCACGTGTGCGCAGTTCAAACAGAACGCACGTGTAAAACTCTAAAAAGGCTTGGAGAGCACCCGGAAAGCCAGGTGCTTGTTTCCAGCGCCGTGGGAATTTTCAAGCCTCAAGCAACGCTGACGCTGATGTCGGCGCGTAATTAGGCAACTCTGAATAAACTCCAAACTATTTCTACCCATCGTTAGCAGATAAATGAACGGCTGATGTGTCATGAGGGCAAAATTGTCGCCCAAAAACAACTGCACCGAAACATGCACGTGGGCACACCAGTCACGACTCCGCCACACCAACAGCTCATGTCATCGTCAGGTGTTCCGCGAAATGTCTCTTCAAATGGTTTGGGAAAGAGACAAGTGGATGAAGTCGAAGATAGTCTGGGAACTCGTTATACATATTCGGTGTGCGAATAGAAAAACGTCATTTTACTATCTCAGTACGCACACCAGGTATGAACGTAGCACTGTTGTGTGCTGTCGGTCGACCGTGCACTTAATCCACTGTGTGGAGCATGCGAGCTTGTCAGGATCGTCCGCATGGAGGGTCTTGGTGAGAGACGGTGTGATATCTGACTGTGTTTGCAGTGGGGAGTCAACGAAGCCTCTGCTGTCGGTCCGACACATGATCAATTTTTGTCCAAAAATTAGCTTCACAGCAAAGTTTAAAAGCTTTTTTTCTCTCATCTCATCTCATCTCACATCGATCTGTGAACCGCTACCGTAAACTGATATGTAATAACGGACCTGTGACAGAACCAAGGTGGTCACCAGGGGGGCCAGAACACTGGCAGGCAGGCTATGTCCCAGATATAATAGGTCAGCTAAGATACCGAAACAATGATTACTGACATGCAAAGTGTGTGAATTCCAAATGAGATCGCAGCCAGCCACAAAGCCGAGATGAGATCCTTCCAAACAGGGGACAAGAAAGTGATCGCGGATTTTGAAGTGGGAAACGGTGCGGGATTTCGTTGGCTTCCAAGCAACAGCAGCTGTATTTTATTGGCATTAACTGTAAGGCCGTTGAGTCTGAACTAATCGTAAAGTGATGCCAATGCATTCTGCAAATGAGTGGTAGTGTTATTTACAGGGAATGCTCCACATGTCAAAATATTGATCGGGTATGACGAGCGCCTTTAGACTTTTGAGCCTGCTGTTCGGTTGCGGCGGTGCAGAAACTTTCAAACGCGACACGCACATCCCGTCGCGGGCGAGCGCTGCCACGGCGCCGCGCTGTCATCCGGCCGGTCGGCATGCAGCAGCTGGGAGCCAAGCGTAGCCAGGAGGCGAGATGGTATCTCCGGTCGCAGCCAAGGCCTCGCTGAGAGAGAATAGGCCGAGTTCAGTGGACAGCTCAAGCATCTTTGGCTTGATAATTTGAAAGTTCAAATGGCAGATAAGAAGTCCTGTTCGTTGACTGCCGCGCCAGCGCTGCCATCCGCTGCTCCGTTTGAGGACGCTGGGTGCGTGCCTGCCGTGCCGGTCCCGGCGGGAAGGGGCGGCCGCGGAGCTCCGCGGCAGGTCAGTCCGTTCGCGTGACACGGCGATTTGGTCATTTTGATTAGAGCCCTTTCGGCAAGTAATGATCATTTTAAGACTATGAGCGTGAATAGATAGCGGTAGGGGAAGACCACATGCACTTTGGGAACTAACCGCCAAGCATTTCCCCGGGCAGGGACCCCTCTGCGGGGTATGTACCAGACGCCCAGTCGGTGCCCCCCTCCAGGCGGCCTCTCGGCCCACTCGTGGCTGGTGCACACAGCCTGCCCCGGACAAGCGGGACGTCGCGGGGATGCAGGATAAAACAAAACAGAGGATAAGGGGGTCGGATGATGACGCGGCGCTGACGATGATGGCAATGACGCGGTGACCGGCAGCGGCCTGGGCAGAGGCTAGCCCGGGGCGACCTCGCGACGACTCATTGATGGTCAACCTCCGGATCACGTGGGGAGGCGGCCGGCCAGCGGAGATGCTTCACGCCAGGCTTTGCATGACAACCTGCGTCACGTGGAGCCGCAGCAGGTCAGTCGGGGGTCGGAGGACGGCCGAAAGATCACGGAAGAGCCGAGGAGACCCGCCACGGCACGCCAGCAGCGCACCGATAACGAACGATCACCTAGATCACGGATCGTGCTGCTCTCCGACACGCGCTCCGGTTCCGTCGGAGGTCGGAATCGCGATATGGGAGCACTAAATGGGTTATCGACTGGGCTATCTCAGTGACATGGCCCAGTGCACCTATTTCGCAATCCATATTCCATATATGGATCGCGATGTAACCCATATTCACTGAGTTATTTTACTCCTCCCATACACAACAAAGTTACACCGGGGATGGGCAGCGGGGTGTGGTACAGCGGGGAGCCCCGGCGCCACCTCCGACCGGGCAGCGGTGCAAAGGTAACTGAATAATTTACAAGAGAAAACAATGTTTGCGGATGTCGCGAGTGCATCCTGTTACACCATCCTTGCGATTAAGAACGGGTTGACAGCATGCCCTGACGTTTGGTGACAAGGACGGACGGCGTTCTCTACGGGCGAATTATGTCTGCGTCTTCAGCGTACTTTTACAGCACAGGCGAACTAATGGCGATTTCCTCGGCGGGATTTCCCGTGTAGCTGGCGGTGACGGTGGCCAAAGGTACAGCGGCAGCAGCCCGGTATGAAATTTCGAGGACTCCTCTCGCCACCCGTGCGCTGGCTCTGCATTAATCCCCCCGCCAATGAGCCGGTAAATATGACGTAGTTGGAGGGATATATTTCATTTATCGCGGTCAGGACATAGCAGAGTACACACGTCAGTAATGCTGCCCCCACCCTGCAATGGAGCGAGGGCGAAATGACCGCTGTGAAGTGTAAAAATCGCCGTGTCTCCGACGGGACCAGGCGTCGTACAAACGAGGCGAGCCTGGACGCACTTCAGTGTTCGTTGGAAATCATACAGTGGGCACCCAGGCGAGACGCATAACGTGCATTCTTCTGACGAAATGGAAAGACGTCGAGGTATGCCTGTGGGAGTCTGAGGGATTCCACACAAAACAAACAAGAAAAATATCGGAACAAATTGGCACCGTACGAGATCGATGTATTCCCCACATGAAAACACAACATGGCGTCGGACGCATCGGCTTGCTGCTTCGGACAAAGAAGTCAGCACAGCGCGCAGCGCCACACAGCATGCACCAGTACAGTCTGACTTTCATGCGGTTTATGATGCTCGACATGACGCAGCGTGATGCACGCACGATGCACAATGCACGATGCACGATGCACGATGCCCGATGCTCTATGATATGTTAAAAATGACCGGAAGGTTATCCTGGGGGGGGGGGGGGGGGAGTAAGCAGCACAGGCTTCTTCGAGACGTTCCAGCCTGAAGCCAGCGCTCTAAAGTGCATTCTGGAGAGAGCGCAGGATGTAAATACACATTTAAGGTACCCGAATCCCGGTTCTCCAGCGGTCTCCGCACGCGACTCGTGGGGGTTAATCCGTCGCCCTTTGACCCGGAACCGAGACATCTGACGGGCCCGGCCCGGTTGTCAAGCCCGAGGCGCTTAGATGCTAGGTTGGCCGCGGCCTGGGTCGATGCTGGTTGTCCGATTTTGGGCGAGGTAGGTAGCAACAGGCAGTGAGCCCCCCCCCCCCCCCCCCAGCCGGCGTGTAATAGCTCAATACCGGCATCCCTGCCACCCAAGTGGGTAAATGCTGAAACACTGCTTGAAGTTGGCTGCCATCGTGACGCAGCCTGGCCGTTTGATAGCTACAGTCCAGCTGAGGCTGCTCACGCGTCGGTGAAGAAGGCGACGCCATTTGTGGTGTCACGGTTTATCTCCGATGACCACCGGCTCCGATGCATCTGAAATGACAATAAGTTTTGCTGGTTGCGGCAAAGCAGGCCTGCCCCCAACATTTGTCTTACTAAGGATAACATATTTTGAACACGTGAGGTAAAGCTTGCTTTACCTTTACCTAGCTGTGCTGGGCGACCCTTTCCTCCCCTCCCGCCGATTACGCTGTCTTGAGTGTAACAACACAAAGCGAAACGCTTTCTTATCTATCTGGAACTATGAAACAAGAAACGGTGGGTTGTTTGCCATGATAGAAAATAGATGGGATGCGAATGTAAGATTTCAGGTCAACGGGTGACCTCCCAGGTCAGGTCCCACTCGAAATTTGACTCGATTGGTCAAAAACCGAAGAACACCGCAGATTTGATGTTGAAGTTGGAGTGATACAGGTAAACATACGCCACCAGGCTCTCATGAAAGACACCTGAGTGGAGCGTAGATGGTATGAAATTGGATGGGTTCCAAAACCGGGAACAACTACCTGAAATGTACTAAAGATGGCCGCGGTCAAAAACGTCATCTGATGCCTACTTAGACCAGTGACCTTGAGTAACCTAAGGTCACAGATCTGGTGGAAAGCAAAGGTGTGGTCCTTATACACTTCGTTTGGAATAAAAAGCATCAATTAAGATAACGACGGCGAGCATCTTGGGTGTCAAAGCTGCGGTATGCGCCGTTTTTTGACAACTCTAGCCAGATAACCTTTGCAGAGGGTCGAGTGCCGCATAGATAACTGACCGCGCACACCGCAGACGTGCTGTTCGAGATGCACGAGACAAGTAAGCTCAGTTTTATCTAAATCGTAAGTGCTCTCCCCCTCACCTAGTGCTTTTTATGCTAACAAGGACTTGTTTGAAACAATTTCACCATCATTTGCAACCACATCTGAACTTAATGTTGCGCTGTTCGAACTCCGTCCCCTCCATCTCCTCCCTATGTTTTGTTTACACTCCATCAGAACACCTGATTAGTCCATGAGCAGCTCTACCTGAAGACAGCTCCGGCAGCTGACACATGGTCTTCAGCGTGCTTCTTATAGCATTCTTACTCGGTGGAACATTTTTCTGAACAGACTGCGTTTCGATGGTCAGGTTTTCTCCTGGTGGAGCATCTTCCTCAGCAGACTGCGTTTCGTTGGCCAGGGTTTGCTTGATGATGTTCGTCAAGGTGAACGGTCTGGGTGAGCACAAGCCTCTGAAAGGAACCGCCCACTCATGCTGTCATGAGCCGAACACTGCAAGATGCCCCTATACACATGGGAGTCAAACAGAACGGCATACGTCGTTTCAAAGCATTGTGTGACATTCACGGTGACTGCTAAAATGTCCATAGAATTGTCCAAAAGCTTGGGTATGAAGGCCGGCGACCATTCCCTGACGTAAGCATAGCTGCATTGCCTGAGCGGTGTGTTACCACAACATTTCACTGTTTTACCTGGTTTTGATTTTGCATTCTGCACTTAATTGCTCCCTTTAAGTTAAGTTATGTCTTCTGAATAAAAAACACTCCTTTCGAACTCAAACCGCACCACATACAACAGGAAAAGCTCTTAATTCTCCGCGGAGAATGCGGGTCGCGTTCAGAACATCACAGTGGGCAGAATGACATAACGCCGGCTAAAATCGCTCAGTATCTACGATTGTCGCAACAATTTACGAACATTTTAGCCCAGTCTCTCCACGTTTTTGTCGCCTTTACGTCGGAAACATCTGCGATCTATAACAGATCGAGACTGTTCTGACAGCACGCACCGCCCACTCAGACACCACGACCTCGCTTCATCGGTAAACACCACTGAAGCGGAAGCCCACCTCGAGCGTGGCCGGCTGCTCTGCAGGAATCTCGGCTCTCACGCACCTGACATCGTCCATCGCCACGTCCCAGACGAACACGCCGGGCAGGCCGAGACCCAGGGCCAGTCGGACCTTTTCGGCCACCATATGCTCGTCGTCGTAGCCGAACCACTGTCCGTCGCCGACCGCCGCCGCACCGTACACGAAGTCCTCGTCCACCAGCTGCCGACCCGGCCGGAGGGGTAGGTCAGACACGGCCGAGCGGCACACCTGGACCTCGCCCACCAGCTGCCGGCCCGACCGGAGGGATAGGTCAGACGCGGCCGAGCGGCACACCTGGACCTCGCCCACCAGCTGCCGGCCCGGCCGGAGGGGTAGGTCAGACGCGGCCGAGCGGCAAACTGGACCTCGTCCACTAGCTGACGGCCCGGCCGGAGGGGTAGGTCAGACACGGCCGAGCGGCACACCTGGACCTCGCCCACCAGCTGCCGGCCCGGCCGGAGGGGTAGGTCAGACACGACCGAGCGGTACGCCTGGACCTCGCCCACCTGCTGCCGGCCCGACCGGAGGGGTAGGTCAGACGCGGCCGAGCGGCACAGCTGGACCTCGCCCACCAGCTGACGGCCCGGCCGGAGGGGTAGGTCAGACACGGCCGAGCGGCAAACCTGGACCTCGCCCACCAGCTGCCGGCCCGGCCGGAGGGGTAGGTCAGACACGGCCGAGCGGCACACCTGGACCTCGCCCACCAGCTGCCGGCTCGGCCGGAAAGGGAAGGTTATGCACAGATGAGTGATACACCTGGTCCTGGTCCGCCGACAGGTCGCTCGGCCAGAGGGAGGGGAGAGGTCAGACACAGCCGAGCCGCGCAGCGACCAGCAGTTCTGCTCCGCCATGCTTGCTGCGCTCGCGACTTTGGAGACCCTCGGCACCCCAGTGCGCCGGAGAACCCCCAGCAAGCGACGCTTCGTTGCCCTGGCGTTACGTGTGACGGCGAGGAACATTGGGGACAACAAGCTGGTTATTGCAGGATTAAATCTACAGCACATGACCACGTACAAAATTCGAGGATTAGCACCTCTTCAGTGCTCCTAGTTGCAATAAAATCGAGCGCAACATTCAAGAGGAATCAAGCGCAAACAGGATTATACCGAGCGCTAAGCCATGCAGTGCATTGCACCAGACAGGTAAAATCAGTACACAAATCGCATAAGCAAACCGCAACAGCTTCCACGGTCCGGAAATCGGGAATCGTTGCGTTGTGTGACGTGGTTGCAGGTCCAGGCACCACCTCGTAAACCGCCTCCCTTGTCGTCATCTGCAGCGGCCAGTGGGCCGCACCACCGTCAGCCTGGACCCCTGCTGAGCTACTGACGACGTCACGGCTTCCATCGACCTAGCTAATCCGAGGTGGCGGGAGCTAATGTTGGGGCGCCGTCGACGGTCTGGCGGGGGCTGATGCGAGCCAGTCGTGTGGCGCGCACTGCACTGGCACCACCCGCCATGTAACCAGCTATCGACAAAGAAACATCGCCTCACCATCGCCATTTCCAGCGTGGGACTCAGCTCACCCGCCAACCCGCCCAGTCAAAGACACAGCCCCCATCCACCATGAGACCGGACCCCATCCAGCATGAGACCGGGCCCCATCCGGCGTCAGACCGGGCCCCATCCAGCGTCAGACCGGGCTCCATCCAGCGTCAGACCGAGCTGCCATCCGGCGTCAGACCGGGCCCCATCCAGCGTCAGACCGGACCCCATCCAGCATGAGACCGGGCCCCATCCGGCGTCAGACCGGGCCCCATCCAGCGTCAGACCGGGCCCCATCCGGCGTCAGACCGGGCCCCATCCAGCGTCAGACCGGGCCCCATCCAGCGTCAGACCGAGCTGCCATCCTGCGTGAGACCGAGCTGCCATCCTGCGTGAGACCGAGCTGCCATCCAGCGTCAGACCGAGCTGCCATCCTGCGTGAGACCGAGCTGCCGTCCTGCGTGAGACTGAGCCCGCTTGAGACCCACCTTGTGCGAGGTCCAGCCGCGCTGCTGCATATTCTGGCAGATCTCCAGATAGCTCAGCACGCCGGGCTCCCGCGTGTACGGCCCGGCTGGCGCCAGACCGAGCGCCGGCATCGGCGCCGAGCTCTCCGGCTCGGCCACGCGCCACCCGCGGCCGTACAACGGGATGCCGAGGAGCAGCTTCTCGGCGGGCGCCCCGGCCGCCCGCCACATCCGCACGGCCGACTTGGCGTCCTGCTGGCTGAAGTCAGAGGGGCGCGGCGCCAGCGGTGCGTGGTGGCCGGCCACATCGGGCGTCCAGCCGCCCCGCATATCGTAGGCCATCACGTACAGCCGGTCGGCCAGTCGCGCCACGCGGCCCATCTCGAACGCCTTGCGTGCCTGATAATCGCTGGCTGGCACAGCCACGTGCAGTGGGCGGCCGCCCAGCGCGGCGCGCAGATCCTCCAGCAGCGCTGAAAAGTCGCGCCGCTGCCGGGCGCCGTCCGGGAACTCCCAGTCCATGTGCAGCGCGTCGAAGCCGAAGGTGTCGAGCGCGGCGGCGGCGCTGCGCGCGAAGGTGCGCCGCCGGTCGGCGTCGGCGGCCATTGCGGCGTAGTCGGTCTTGCGCGAGTCATTCCAGCCGCCGACGGCGAGTTCGGCGCGCAGGCGCGGGTTGCGCCTCTTCAGCCCGGTGAACTGCCGGTAGAAGAGCAGCTCGTCCGGCCGTGAGTGCAGCAGAGCGGAGGTGGCCGGGTCCAGCAGGGCAAAGGCGAAGATGTATGAGGTGCACAGTGAGGGCTCCAGCCGGTCCACCGTCACGCGACCGTCGCCTGAAAGAGCAATAATAGAGGGGCGAGTGAGACCGAGGCTGCGAGCAGGACGACGGGGGATGGGCCCGCCAGGGACCTGACACACCGCTGTCAGGAGGGCGGCGCCAGGCACTGGCATGAGGTCGCCTGGACGTTTTTGGCCTTGTGAGAGGCGCTTCACTGGGTTAGGCGCCTGGCCCGAGTTCCACAAAACCGTTTGGGTTAAAGTGTATATTTGTAGAGATAACTTGCCTATATATGGGGTACACTAATATGGGAGCAACGACGCGTCCACGGCCCAGTTGACAACATCCAGGCGGGCCCGCCATTTTGCATCCTGTAGTGAACGCATTCACGACACCGGACGTGGCCTTTAACGAGCAACGGAGGCCGCCGACCTCGGCGCTGGAGCGCGCAGCCGGGCTGGCACGGCAGCTCCGACCGAGACCACTGCGGGGCGCGGCGGGCAGCTGCGGTCTCACCTCCCCTGAGCCTCGCCCACGAGCCGTAGAAGCAGGCCAGCTCCCTGTCGGCGGCCCAGGCGGCCCCGAGCGGCGCCAGCAGCAGCAGCACCCGCAGAGACAGCGCCATCCCGCTAGCCCGAGCATCGGCGACTGACGACCGCCGGCTGCGGCCCACCGAGCGCGGGCTACCGCGATGGTGGCGCCGTACGGCGGCGGCGGCTGCAGTCATCACGGCGCGTGGTTGAAGGTTATTCCACCAAGCAGTAGAAATATCGTAGGTGCACTGATAAATGTCATGCGAGTTTCAATCTCGGTCAGACACAGTGCAGAGCGCATGGCACAAGACATCATAGTCATTTCACCGAGAGGTTTTTTATTGTCTGAGAAAATGAGCTAAAAATCAGGACAAACATAGATACTGCGATCAGAGGCTATCCTAATGCAAAATTCCGTTACTCACGGTCTTTTTCTGTCGATTTGATGCCGCCGATCATTTCACACGATCGGGCAAAAGAAGAGCCAAGAAAACACCTCACTAAAAACGGGGATCGAAAAGCATCTAGTTATTGTAAAACTTCGTTTGAGATAATTCGTTGCGAGTGACTGCGCCATAGTTGTCAAAAGACGAAAAATATGACTGCAGCTAAATAGGTCACACTCAGCAGTTCTTTCAACAACGGCGGAACATCCATGCATTTCGAGTGAGATTTCAGCCATTCGAGTAAGGAAATGAAAGCTGGAATGCTTCAGTAGTCCGAAAGCAGCGTCTTATTGACAGGCGTGACCCGGCGCGTAAGTCTGGCCGCATTAGGTCTCGTGGGTTTTTGGGCTCGGACTCAAGGGAAAGGCTCGATTTTGCAGTTAGTTAAATCGGGCTCAGAACCAGACCACTGCCTCAGCATTTGAAAGACAGTGATCCTTGGGTTTAGCCTCAAAACGTCGGGACTCTGGCTCGGATCCATAGTTGGCTTTTCATTCAAGTCGCGACCGTGGTTGACGCCACATTTTGGGAGAAAAACAGAATGACCCAAAAATGATGTGTTTTGATCATATGGGTAATGCATGTTCGAGCAGGGCAGCTACCTTACATTAAGCGGCTCATGTCCGATTTGGCCGGTTCCCGTTGAGTGCCGCTGGGTTTAGTTAGGATGAATCGGCTCGGGCGTAAGATCTTAAATCGGCCTCTAAAACCTGGTGGCGGCTTCTTTCCTATGCCTACAGTTCGATGACTTTCAACTAATACTTGGATTGAGTGTTTAGAATTTCTTCTCATTATCTCAGTCCAGACTAGAGTCCGGTCCATCCACCAATCCGGTCAATGAATCAGTTCCCTGTCAGCTTCGCCAGGAGCCGGTCCAGGGAACGAAAAACAGCTCGCTTCTCATGTCTGGCCCGTTCGTACAACGGGACTATCGAGGAGCGCATCCTCCAACGACACGCAAGCTGTCTGCTGCCGACACAGCTGTCCGTGAGAGCCAGTCGGCAGTGACACCAACCCACACAGGCCGAGCTGCGGCTTGGCATATATCAGCGTGGTGCAGCGCGACGTTGATGACAGCTGGCCCGCAGCACACAGCCAATATTGCATCAACGAACAACAGCTAGGCCGCAGTACATAGTTAGAGCTACATCACTGAAAGACAGCTGAGCCGCAGTAAATACTTAGTGCTACATCACTGAACGACAGCTGGACCGCAGCACAGTCAGCGCGTTCATTACTGAACGACAGCTGGGCCGCGGTACAAAGTCAATGCTACATTACTGAAAGACAGCTGGGTCGCTGCACACAGTCGGTGCTACGTTATTGAACGACATCTGGGTGGCAGCCCACCGTTTCAGCATAACCCCGACAACGCCCAGCTGTCTTCACTGTGAATACCTGAACGTCAAGGTAATGAACTACTTAACCTGCACACCAAATGCAGGTATTGGTCTTCGGAGTGGCCTCGTCTCCCGGCTCCAGCGCGCCGCGGAAATTGCCGAAGGTCAGCCTAGCCAGTACCCCGCTGTTTCTACCCAGTGAAAATCGCTTGGGTGTGTGCGTGACATCCTGTTCGTCGGTACTGCACGGGATTGCAAAAAATCTGGCATTTTGGTCAGCTTTAGTTGTAGTAAGGACTATTCAAATCTGAATTGACCATGCAAACTAGGTACTCTGCGTGCTTTCGTCCCCCATCCACGCCTCAGCAGTATGCGACTCTCTCTCTCTCTCTCTCTCTCTCTCTCTCTCTCTCTCTCTCTCTCTCTCTCTCTCTCTCTCTCTCTCTCTCTCTCTCTCTCTCTCTCTCTCTCTCTCTCCTGTGACTCAGCCCAGCCATTTGGAGTGAGCTGTGCCTGCACGGTTACTCGATTTATGATCCAATGCCGTCTCAAACGTCCGTAAACGTCCCGTCGGGCCACAATATGGCACCAGCTGAGGATGATCGGGCGCGCCGCCGCCGGAGCCGACGGCATCGTTACCAGCCTCGGACGACATCAGAGCTGCGACAGCACTGTTAAAGCCAGCCTCTTGCCGACTACGCCTGTCATGTTTCGAGATACCAAATTCAAGTTTGATGTGATATTTCAATCTGTTCGTGTCGATCGGTTTCCCTGATGATGAAAATCTCCGTTTCCGTTACTCCGACAACAGCACCTTTAATCTCACAACATGTGACATGGTCGGTGACTGTTTCCGCACGTATATCACTGAGAAAGCGCAGAAGGTACAACCGAGCACCGCCTCTTTCGCATATCCAGCTTTTGCTTCTATCGCGCGCTAAGCCAAGCCTAAAGGCAGAGCCACGTGGGGATGCATTCGGAAGGCTGTGATAACTTACCGGCACGTATAACTGTTGGGTCATTTATCTTGCAGTCACAGAGTCCCCGCCTGAGACCGGAGCCTGTGTTTCAAAACATCGTGTGCTTGTTTCTTATAATCCTCCTCTCCTCCTCCTCCTCCTAAACGTCCTTCTCGCAATCCAATCAAGGCCATACATTCATGGCTGATGGGTGAGTGCACGTGCGATGTGAAGTATGCGTCATTCATGACGTCATAGACATTACAACATTATGGAAAAGATTCTGAGTTGTGGGTATTATTACACTTCCCACGGGACTGCTATTACCCAAGGCTCGTTTAAACTGAACACAAATCCAATATAACTATGAACATGATTTACACCATCTGAGCGAGCAACGTCCTTCTCAAAGGCGTTGTTCGCACGCTTCGCTACACGTGCTATGATCAAAAGCGTTGTGTGGTCTGATCAGGTTTATTCGATGCACGTAAGAACAGTAAGGCATATGAGAGTACACGCTGTTAATGCCGCCGAAATCGGAGAAACGCCCGGCCTATTTTGGTGGGTTTTATAAACAGAGGACGGTACACATCAAAAATCGCCGTGCATTGTCAAATCAACGGTCCGTTTACAAAGCGCATGGCTTGCCATGACCTGTAGAAAAGTATGATTCTATCTGACGCACATTCCAGGCCCGTGCATAACGACAGGTAACAACAAGTTATATAACGCCAACATTCACGCTCTCAGCACAAGAAACGACCCATTATTGACATCAGTTCCCTTGGCAATGCGGCGAACATGTTACGTTCCAATTTGCTGTAGCTGCCAGCAACAGCCTTCATTCAGGTGAAAGCATTGGTAGGGATCAGAGGCTTTGGCCTGCATTTACCTTTCCATGAATGTTTTGCGGTTATTTCATCTCTAAAACAAGGCAAAATGTGTCTCTTAAAGTATGCCTCAGCATCAACAGATGCAGCACGGCAAAACTATTGTCTAATGCGATATTTTGCTAAGCAGAGCTTTTTGAAATTTTACGACCAAAAATATTGCCATGTTCAGAAGTTTCTTTGTGCAAACGGCCCGACTAGAAAGTACCATTATACTCCTAAGTGTAAATTAAGACTCTAGCTATTTTGGCAACGCAACCAGCAAACGTTCAGTAAATAAAAGATGAAATACGGGTCTGGAGGAAATGGCCCACCTTCCTGCGACTTTAACTCAACACGACTGTTGTCCCAGTGGTCCCGATCCCTTTGAAACGCTTCTATCCATGCGATGCCAGGTTGATGTTACATTAAACTCCACAAACGATGGCGCCTTAGTCCTCGTTATTTCTCCACCCTTACGGCGGAAGCCATGGTTGTCACACAAACATCACCTGGAGCATATCCACAGCACGGCTCATCCAACTCACGCCGATCCCGAGAAGGGATGTACCACAGTAAACATTGTACAACCAACACCCCGCAGTCTCCGTTGAGGTGCCGCCCTGGGTGATGTCCGGTGGTCCCTGTCCGCTCTCGCAGCGTCGCACGATCCTACTGTTGTCACGCACTACTCTTCCAACTCCCGCGGACCACTGCCCTCCGTGCAATCTCTCGCCAAGCCCAGGGTCCACACCCGCACCGCGGCTGTGAAGGGTGGTGTTGCCAGGCCGACACCCCACACCACTGGCAACATCCACACCAGCGCCAGAGTCGACCGTCCCGACGCCGCCCGCCGGCTCTACACGTGCAGTTCTGAAAGCCGTTCTTGCGAGCTGCACCGGCTGGCGGCGTCGGCTGGCCTCAGCACGTGCCGGCTCGGGTTCCGCGGCAGCGTGGCGGCCACCAGCACGTGTCGCTGCACGAGCGGCACGGCGTCAGGCGGCCGGCCGCCGCGTGGCGGTGGCGGTGGCCGGGGCACGGCGCGCACACAGGCGGCCTCCAGCAGCGCCGCCGGCGGCCGGTCGGCGAACTGCGGCGGCGGCATCGCCGTCCGCGGGCTGCTGAGCGCATGCCATCGCGCTTTGGCGCTCGGCTGCCAGGTGGCAGGCCGTTCTCGGCGCGCCGTCGCCACTCGACGCGGCCCTTCTCGCGCTGGTAGTACACCCCGGCCAGTATGAGGATGTTGAGCACGAGCAGCGAGCAGCCGATGGCCACCTGTCACGCTCAGCGCCGTGCTGTACACAGAGAAGGCGCCTGGCTGCGGCGGAGGCGGCGGCGGCGGCGGCGGCGGCGGCGCCACCGTTGCGCCCCCGGCAACGCCCACGCTGCCGTCCAGTACGGCGCTGGCGTTGGTGTCGCTGGCGGCGGTGGTGGCGGCCGGCGGCAGCGGCCGCCAGGTGGCCGGCACGGAGCGCACAGAGTCCAGGTACAGGTGCGGCCGCGGACCGTCGTCGAAGAGGTGGTGCTCTGCCTCGGGCCGGCCGGCGCCGCCTCGGCGGTGGATGCCCGGCAGCAGGTCGAGCCAGAGCGCCACCTGGCGCGGCCGGTAGTGCCCCAGCACGCGCGGCGTCCCACCTGGCGACACGCGCGGGCACCGGATCAGCAGGGTCAGGCGCCGGGTCAGTGGGAACTCATGGCACCTCACGCCGTTGGCGACGTCTTGCCAGGGGCGCTTCTCTGGGACGGAGGGGAGGGGCTATCTCAGTTACAAATGCCTCCTGCTGTCTCATTTGCCCCGTACTTTGTCCCAAACGGATGAAAACAAGTCGACATAGGCATGCCCTGGGATCAATGAGCGCTGAGCAGAAATTGGGGAGGGGCTATTATGCCAATTATAAGGTCGTGCGCCTCCCATAAAGTAACGCCAAAAACTATAGTTACACCCCGATCACGCTCTTGTTGTGACTTCATTTTAAAAGCAAGCCTTATTTCTGTCTATTTTACGCCATATTATATATAAGGACGCTATTTATAAACGGCCAGAGCTCCAGGCAAGTCAGGTGCGCTGAGATCACCCGTGGTCAGAAAAGACGTCGCCAAAGTGACCGCCCATGGAAACGGTTTAGCCAGGAAGGTGTTTGTAGGGATTGCTGGGCGTAAACATTTCATGCTTCTTGCAGCTACGACGAAGTCGAACATAAATGCTATTTGTACACCGAAAATATAAGTGCTATGTGACTTTCTAAAATGGTAGGGAATACAAAGTTGAACTTCCCAAATGGTTGAGACTTCAATATCTGAACTGACGCCCCAATGGGACCAAAACTGCCGGAGGCGCGTGGGATCTCTGCAAATCCGATAACCTTGCTGCCTGTTAGAAATAACAGAAAGATGGGACATTTTTGCGTTTCATAGGTAAATTGTGCTTTTTTTTAGAAAGTGCAACATGCGAGATATGTTGAGAATTGTGCCGGGAGGCAATAAAAAAGCACAATCAGTCCAGCTTTACCTTATTTGTTTTCAAATACTGACAGACCATTCCAGGTGCACTTGCTGACATCAGTGCGCAACGAAAACGCAGAGCGATGCCTGCTTTGAGCACAGTTAGGTTGAACGACTATCTCGTCCGCAGCTTAGAGTGTATGTCGAAAACTTAAAACACACACGAACACACACATACACACACACACACACACACACACACACACACACACACACACACACACACACACACACACACACACACACACACACACACACACACACACACACACACACACACACACACACACACACACAAATGTCTCGGTTACCGAATGGTTACATTGACAATGCTGATATCACCAAACATCATGCCCTCTCGCCAGGCGTGCTCCTAGACTTACCTAGCGCCATGTATTTCTTGTACTGATGCTCATATGGGCTCCAAATTATTTTTCTGTAACGTTCCCCGCTATCACCTCCGAAGAACACATCCTTGGGCTTGTTGGGATCCCTGTGAAATGTTTACTGGTCAACGTGTTTTAGGCGCACAACAGTCAAATGCAATAGAAATGAGCGTGCTCTTTTTGTCGGCTTGGCACCGGCTTCTAGGTCAAAACCAACCAACGTAGTTATCATTATTGAAACAAATCATTGCTGTTGGACACAACGTGTATCTTTGGAAGGACGGTAGGGCCATTGCTTGATACGGCCGAAAGAGCGCGGTTCGTTATACTACGTCATTACATAATTACTATCCACAGTCACGTGCACTTATCAAACCCAGCAGGCGGTTATACGCCGTGAAAAAGTATTTTTAGCTAGATCACTGAAAGCGTTGGCCCACTCATGACCACAACGAGACACTATGAGACGTATCGGCCAGAACCTCGCTTTTCCAATCCGAATAGTTTTGAATCCCTTTTTGAGCATATGCAAGATAATATGTAACGAGGCTTGGTGCCATTTTTTTATAGAGGGCAGTTTAATATCTCTTCACCCTGCATCTTGAAGCAGTGAAGTTATAGCTTGACTGATTCACCGAAGTTGTTCACCCAAAATCGTCTAAGATCATTGATAATCTGTTATTTCAGTAGGTCTTCCTTCAACACTGGGATACACGCGAAGTGGGGCTTATGTAACGTGACACCAATGGATGTCTCACGGCAGCGACATAAGTGGCGCGAAATTTGCGCCAGGCGCATGGCCTCATTTGTTTCCATTTCGGCAGCTCTGCAGAACAATTGATGTCGATGTCATGAGCCAAAATGGGACCCATCATACGTTAAAGCACATATTGCTTTGGAGTCCCAGGAGGCTGGCAACCGCAGAGACCTTCATTCTACTATATATATATATATATATATATATATATATATATATATATATATATATATATATATACACGTATGCACATATATGCATTTCGCTCAATTACTAATAACGTGCATATCAGTTGCGGTCATAAGGACGGCGTCATTATCACCAGGGGCTCAGCCGGCGGCTTTCACGGTGACAGCACTGCGTGTCATTCCATAATCTGGTGATGAAGAGCATAATTTTGTTTTTAATTACCATCGACCACAATGGGCAGTAATGCGCCACGCTCAGCAGCAAAACTTTAGAGACAAGACCAGCGAATATTTGCGTGGATGTGCACGGTGCACAGCTGAGACGATTTCTTTTGATAACGGGCGACACCAACGTGAACAGCCAAATCAGACACCAGTTACCATGCCTATCAGTGTTTGTGCCGTCTTTAATCCGTTCGCAGAGCTTAGATGCTTAGATGCTGAATGGCCTGGGGTTTGGTCCTTGGACTCTAGCTTCTTCCCCTCGCCAATGTTGACCGCATCTCTCGGCAAGATGCGTGTTACCACCCCGGCTGCAACAGTGCTGCCTGCGTCTGTTACCGGCTGCAACAGTGCTGCCTGCGTCTGTTACCCGGACTTGGCGAAGTTGGTCCAGTAGGTGACGGCGGCCTCGGAGAGTGCGCGGTCCTCGGCCGACCACAGGCCGGTCAGGTGTCCCGGCCGATGCACGAGCGGCTCGCCGAACACGTACGGCAGCTCACCTCCGTATGACAGCCGGGAGCCCTGCGGCGCACGTGGAGCCGTCACGTCAGGGCGCAGCGCGACCTGGTGTGGGTACAGAGCCGTCAGGTCAGAGATCAGGCTCAGACCTCTGGCGCATCGCAATTGAAGGGGTGGGGAAGACCAGGGCAGCATGAGGTGCTCAGCCGTCGTGGTATGTGAGCGACGAGATGATCTGGGAAATGGAAACCCCTGTGCAATTTATGTGGTTGTCATTTGTCAACACGTTACCACGCTACCATGACAAACCAGTGACGTATTTCAAGAATTTTGTTTGAAGGCCAGTCAGGTAGCTTTATGTTAAATTTAGCGCTACAGTTTCGTTATTTAACATTTTCACCAGAACTAACGTGTTACCAGTTACAACAAATAAGTAGCACATGTGGCTTAGAAACCAGAGTAAAAATTACCCAGCACTGTAAGATTCTGAATAGACCAGGGGAAGAAATACGGCAAAATCCATTGTCAGCAAAATATACAGATGCGCGATCGTAACCATATGCTAACAAGTCCGGAGGTCACCAGCATGAGTTTTCCACATCTGACGAAAACCGTAGCACTCTCGCAAACGCATCCCGACCAGCAGCGCCACAGGGATTTCCAACCGGTGTGTTGATGTGTGTTTTCAAAAACACACCCGCGCGCGAAGTTGATCAAGAATCTTTGTCTTTTACCTCCTCTTCTCTGATTCTGTTCTATCCCCACCCTCGATCCCATCTCCCAGAAATGTACTCTGGAACCGCCGCGTAGCAGCTTAGACAACGGCAAGGTCGGTAGCGAGTACAGATCCCTTACAAGCCAGAGTATCCCCTCCCCCTCCCATACGGTAGTGGTTCAGCTCAGCCGGAGTGGGGGGCTCTAGCAACTTAATACGGACCAAAACAATCATATCAGCCACGGAACTTTCAGGGAAATTTGCCACCCTTCATCAGCGTATGGAGCTAGTAAGGGAGATAAATGTCGAGACCCCAAAGTGCCTAAGCCGTTACAGCGATAAAAGAGTACCAACACGTCACCTAGATACCAAATACGGCACAAACACACATACTCTTCATCTGATAAATATTCCTGCGAGTTCAAAACGGATGCACAGCGCTGAGCAGGGTGGCGTGAAGAAAGGGCGCTGTTATCACAGTGGTGGCACAAGGCTGGTACAGTGCGGACGGAGAGTGGGGAAGGGGGGGGGGGGGGCGGGAAGATCCCGTTCACGTTTGCGTTATTTGGTGAGGTGAGAATGGTCTCGCGAAGGCTGACGGCGCGGATACCGGCCGGTTTCGGTAGGATGCGAATTTGCGGACCGGATCCTCGTGCCAGGATCTCAGCATGGCCGAATGTTGGAATGCAGCCCCGTGCACTGACAGAGACTGATGCCTCCGTTTTCGTTCTAGCCCCTCTCTCCCCAGTTTCCTTAACCACTGTTTGCAGGCCTAGATCCACCACGTCCAGGCATAAATCACCGGTGAGCTGTCGCTGTGCAAGAACAGTTGATCAGACAGACGCTGCAGCTTTTCCGCGCCTTAGGCAGCTTGTGCTTGGTTTTGCCGCGCAGTTATGACGTCACAGTGAGGTGAGGTACGTAAACTAGCTGAAGCCGATGGAACTGGAGACGCACCTCAGCTGGGAGAAGCAGATGTCGGGGAAAAGAGAGGGAAGAGGCATGAGCTGCAAGTCGGCTGGGTTTTTTTTGGGGGGGAGAGGGGGGGGGGGCGCACTCATTCCGCGTCAGGTTTCATTGTGCCCTTGAGATGAACAGGCATTTGGGACTTAATATTTACCTTTCTCTCCACACCACAGGATTCCGAGACTCACGCGAACCATCCGGCTACCGCCTCCGCCCAAGCGCGCAGTGTTCCCTCCGCCCGTGGCCAAAGTTAAGCCATAGTACGGCCGACGTCCGACTAATTCGGCGCCGGGGTTGGCGGCGGCGGCCGAACGGCCGGCTAATTTCCCAGGCGGCTCAGGGCGGGCCGGCTCGGCGGGCCGCGGCCTGTGGAGGTCCCAGGATCGGGGGAGACCGGAAGCGGAGACGGGAGAGACGGAGGGACGGCAGCTGGCGACCCGGAGCACGACCCTGGGCCGGCGTCGCAGTCAGCCGGACCGGTCAATAGGTGGATACTGGGCTGGTCAACAGGTGGATACTGGGCGGGTCAACAGGTAGATACTGGGCGGTTCAACATGTGGACAGTCACATCAAAGGCTGTGGTCGACACACGCGACCACCGCACACTGCCTATTCTGGTTCAAATGTGACCGGACTTCAGTTCCTGACTGGCTGGAAACGGCCCTGATTTTATTGCTTTCTCTTGCCGAATAAATTCACCTGACCATGTGTTATCATTCTCAAATAATTATCTTCTCTGAAATCATTTTCTCAGGCACTTGAGCTCTTTGGTGTCGGTTTCGCAAGTCAACTTGCCAGTGTGTAGGCAGCAATTTTCCAAAATCATGGCAAGACCAGTCAGAGCAAATTATAAAGTTAACTTCGTGAGCAAACTAAAAAAGCCTGCGTCCGCCGCCGGCCCGTCAGGCACCGGGCGACACGGCGGCTGGTCGGCCGCGTGTCGTCTTTGGTCTGGCAGACAGAAAACGCAGTGCGTCTTTCACTGTATACGGAGCAACACTAAGGGAAAACAATTACCGACATCATCAGCATCATCATAATCACCATCACCATCGCCATCACCACCTCCATCTCCATCACCATCATCATCATCCATCACCATCACCATCACCATCACCATCATCCATCACCATCACCATCACCATCACCATCACCATCACCATCACCATCACCACCTCCATCACCATCACCATCACCATCACCATCACCATCACCACCACCTACCACCGCCACCACCACCATCAACACCATCACCCCCATCAACACCATCACCACCATCGCCAGCATCACCACCACCACCACCATCACCATCACCATCACCATCACCATCACCACCACCACCACGATCACCACCATCATCATCATCATCATCATCATCATCGCATCGCACGCAGAGACCCACGGATTTGGCCTCGCGAACATGTACGCTTGGATGCCTGTTTTCGAGAGCGTCACTCGCGTATTATTGGATTGCCAGTTACGAGCTGGGCGAAGACCTCTAAACACAAAACAGTCATAAATGAACGGAAAAACGACACAACGGCGCTTTAGAGATACGATGAGCTTGGTAGGTGTCAGCCGAGATCAGGGTAAGCGAGGCATCAAACGGCGGCAACACGGACATTTCAGGCGTTGTTTTTGCAACAACGGCACGTCTATCGGAATAATTGTGTTTTCCATTCATAGAGACGTTCCATCATTTGTTACAAAGTTCCATGTATGGCTTTCGTTAACGTGTAACTCTTTTTAGAGGTGCTCTAGTTCCACAGGCATTTAGCGGGACGCATTTGTAAGGTTGGTTGGATAGGAGGTTTGACTTAGCCGTGAAGCCAGCGGTGTCCCATCAGAGCAGAGGACATTCTTCAGCCTGTGTTGACACAGTTCGTGAGGTGTCTGAGAGCAGTAACAGCAGAGGGCCCCGGCAGCGGTGCTCGGAGCGGGTCGTTTGGCGGCCGGGCGCCGCAGGGCCGCGTCACAAGGAGGACCGCTGGGAGCACCAGCAGCTGACGGCCAGGGTGCGCCACGCCAGGCTGGCTGGACCGGTCACATGCGGCTATAAGACGGCGCGAAGGTGCTCACAGGCATAACCACTCGTGTGGCAGGCTTAGACTCCCGGCGGGAGGTCACGTTTGCGGTGTGTTATGATAAGAACACCCATAAAAGCCGTCCAGAAACACCCGGGTTAAATCATGGGATTGGTGTCGCGAGCTTCCATACATTACGTAATCGACGGCGGTAAATGTGATAGGAGTTGAGACATAATTCCTTATAGGTACCGCACAAGAGTGTTAAAACATGAGTCGCATGAGAAGGCAGGCGCAAATCAAAAGAGCAGCGTGCACACGACGCAAATCATACGCAATAAATATATCCATATCAGCTTAGAGTAACAACGAATTAGTATTGATCAGATGCAAACGTTAAGCATGGTTCGGCTGAGTGATGGTGCTTCAGCATTTGCATCCCTGATGATCTTTCCCTCACTACATTTGTTTGCGTTTTAATGCTGCTGGTCATGCCTAAAGGTTTTAGGATAGTGTGGACGGAGTAAATACATGAATCTGTTAATCGCATATCATGGTAATAAAACGGAGCATTGCATGAGCAGAAACCAATTGCAACCAAATGCAGTTAGGAGCCACGGTAGTCTACGGATAGCTAGAGGTAGAGTAGATATATCACAGAAACATTGGTTGCCAGACTAATCCATAAGTGGCACAGTCAGGTGACACAAGGTCTGCCAAAACGCCCGAGACATTTTACGTGCTACCAATGAACAACGGTTGCCGCAATTTTCCTGAAGGCTTTTCCTCGTCCCATACGTACACCCTCGAGGCGCACGTACTATCAATGACATCTGCGTGCTACTGATGGCCTCAGATTGCTTGCCATTATCAGAGAACACAAACAACCCGAGGCAATAAGAAAAGGGCAGGCGATGGAACAGCCGAAAACAATTACGAGCAACAGCTCGTTTGCAGTTTTCCAAGGTTTCATTACGTTGACCAGTCTTTACTTATACTCGTACATGCTAGATAAATCGCGTGGCTAGGAACCCATGATATGGCTGTCTTACCTCTGAGAGATCTGAGGTCCCTCGGTGTCCACCAAACACGTAGAAAAACGTGCTCCTGTCGTCGGGGAAGAGACTGGCCGTGTGCAAGGCCGGCGCCACAAACTGCGCGTCGCTGAGCGCGCGCACCAGCTCGTCTCGCAGCCGGCGCGGCTGGCGCTGCGCGCGCGTCCAGTCCGTGTACTCGTGTCCGATCACCGACAGCAGCTCGTTCAGGTGGTAGCTGTACGAGTTCTGCACGTAAGTCCGGAGCAGCCGGTCGCGCTGCTCTGGCGTCACACCTGACGTCAGCTGGCGCTCGCTCAGCTGGTGGTCGGCGTCTGATGACGTCACGCCCGTCATCAGGCCGTACGAGGTCAGCCGATGCACGTAGGAGGCCCGGTTGGTGAAGAACTCGTCGCTGATGACGATGCCATCTAGCGACGGGCCGAAGACGGGCAGAAAGCGGGGGCCGACGACAGGTGCCGCTAGCAGCGCGGCCAGTGGCTTTCGCCCGTAGGCAGGGCAGTAGGGCGGTCTGCGATGGCGTGCAGTTGGTGTGGCGCGCCAGCTGGCGCGTGGCGTTCAGCGGGCCGCTTAGTAGAGCCCACGGAGCCAGTGAGGAGCCGCTCATGAGGATAACTCGATGAAACAGCAGGCCTGGAAAACAGTGTTAACTTTACCTCGATGCGGTCGAAACCAATCTGGTGATGGGATGGGAGAGGGTTCGTACACCCCGGTTCAAAAAGCACTCTCATACGAAACTCACCATTTCATAAGTGCAACAGGAGATCGGATGTACTGAATCTCCTTTCCGGCTCTAGCGTTTGTGATACAGCATGGAGTAAGCGTTTTTCTGTGTTTGTCTTCGGAACAACTGAAACTGAACTTGTCTGGAACAGCACTCATCTGGACTAGGAACGAAAATGCTCGCATGATCTTCATGGTGAACGGCATAGTATCGCATTTTCTCGTAAACTGGACGGAAAACTGTAGTTGACATGTCACCGGAAGACCTGCAATATGCCATGCCATTCCCGGTCCGGCTCCTCCTCCGGTCATCAGAGAACAACAGAGGTAGCCTGATGCCATCAGGAAGGGTGAGAGGGACTCACCAAGCAGTATCGAGCCTGACGTCACCAGGAAGGGTGTAAGGGACTCAACGAGCGGTGCCGAGCCTGATGTCATCAGAAGGGGCGGGAGGGACTCACCGAGCTGGGCCGAGACTGACGTCATCAGGAGGGGCGTGGGGAGCTCACCGAGCGGCGCCGAGCCTGGCGTCATCAGGAAGGACATGAGGGACTCACCGAACGGCGCCTAGGCTGACGTCATCAGGAAGGACATGAGGGACTCACCGAGCGGTGCCGAAGCTGACGTCATCAGGAAGGACGTGGGGGACTCACCGAGCGGCGCCGAGCCTGATGTCATCAGGAAGGACGTGAGGAACTCACCGAGCGGCGCCGAGCCTAACCTCATCAGGAAGGACGTGAGGGACTCACCGAGCGGCGCCGAGCCCAACCTCATCAGGAAGGACGTGAGGGACTCACCGAGCGGCGCCGAGCCTGACGTCATCAGGAATGTTGTAAGGGACTCAACGAGCGGTGTCGAGCCTGACCTCATCAGGAAGGACGTGAGGGACTCACCGAGCGGCGCCGAGGCTGACGTCATCAGGAAGTTGATACAGGCAGCGCCGGCGCCGTGGCCGAACACAGTCACGCTGGTCGGATCGCCGCCGAACGCGCTCACAGTCAGCCGCACGAACTCGAGCGCGGCCACGATGTCGAGCAGGCCGTAGTTGGCCACCGCCCGCACCGGCTCGAAGTTGGCGTTCAGGAAACCTGCCGGCGAGGCTGGCGATCAGACGGCTGCCCCCTCCCCCCCTTCCCCTCCAAGGCTGGTCGGAATGGCGTATTTGACCCCGGAACCAGTCTGGCCCATAACTGGTCAGACGTGTGATCGGGAGCTGACCCCGGCGCTCGTCAAAATGATGGCTTTGGCCTCAATAGCCGTCAGATCGGCGGTCATGACTCAAGTGCAGGCAATGGTGGTGGCCCAGCTTTGGCGCTGGTTCACACATCACCCAGTCTTGCAGGTCCACTCAGCTCTGATGACTCGCCGAAAGCCGGCCAGCTTAGAGCGGCAACATCGTGCCCGGCTGGTTCCGTGAAGGACCCATTGCCCAAAACGGCTGGTGCAGTCGGCGATGGAGTCGACACGCAAGCTAAACGGACTTTGATGAACGCGCTCGGTGCACACAAATATAAACTAGGCAGTTCTCGACTCAATTCCAATAGATCATATTGTCTCTTGATGATCTTTTAGGCACGCAGGACTCTGGGGATATCTGCATGCGTATTGCAATGCTGCGACACAGCTGAACGCGTCCAAATGATCATTTCTCGACAGTTACCGCCAGGCCCAATTATGCTGGTCGGGCAAACCGATTAGTTCGTTCTGGGAATCTAGCCCAATGACGCTGATCTACCGAGCCCAGCACCTACATCCCGCCGGTCACAAAACTGTTGAGCTACTGGAGCGTGAAAGTGCACTTTAAAGTGTGCTCACAAACGCTTCCGGCTGAGAGCCCAGCGCTAATACCAGCGCTCCCTGGTGCACCGACAGGAGGCCAACAAACAAAACATAAACAAACAAGAATCGCCCCCTGATGGCTGACGGCTTCGAGTGGGATCCAGCGGCGGCCAGCTGGCGGGCGGACGCCTCGCCGGTGCGACAACAGCTGCACAAACAAGCAGCGGCATCCCAGTTTGCAGCGTAGTGTCTGGCCGCGTGATCGACTACTGGAAGCGACGGGCAGAGCACGTGCCGATCAGTGCGCCTCGGCGAACACCGGTGGCCGCGCGTCGCACGCAGACGCCGGCCGTCCGGCAGCGGACCCGCGCACAGGGGTCCGGCAGCAGATCCGCGCACAATGGCCCGGTAGCAAACCCGCGCCCAGGGGCCCGGCGGCAGACCCGCGCACAGTGGCCCGGCAGCAAACCCGCACACAGGGGCCCGGTAGCAGACCCGCGCGCAGTGGCCCGGTGGCAGACCCGCACACAGGGGCCCGGCAGCAGACCCGCACACAGGGGGCCGGTAGCAGACCCGCGCACAGGGGCCCGGCGGCAGACCCGCGCACTGCCAGTGGTGGGGCGGATCCGGAGACTGGCAGTGGCCAGACAGACCCGTTCACTGGCGGTGACGCGGCAGGCCATGGCACCGGCATGGCAACAAGCCTGTACAGCGACGGTTGCGCGGCAAACTCATACACCGCGGAGGCGGCGCGTCGCCCATGACAGATCCTGTCTTTGACATTGGTGGTAACAGACCCGAGAGTGTCAAAGCCGAACACCACAAACAGGTCTGACATATCACCATCACCAGAATGGCCGTCCAGTTTGCTTCCGCTCTGAACCTCTGTCCTGGAGCACATCCACTGACTTATTCGTAACAGGTCTCCATGTAGTCAACATACCAATTCCTCGTCGACCAGTTCACTTAGCATTTAATGTTCTAAACGCTAGGTGAATGTTTTGATGCAATAAGTGTCTGTCGGGCATGATATTTCAAGCGAACTGCCGTCTGCACGTCACGTTGCCATACTGTCGACGGCACGAGAAGGGGCTGGGGTGGGATGGGAGTGGTGCTTGCTGGTGTCGAGCCCGATGTGCTGGAGCAAAACGTTAAAGAGCCGGAAGGAAGCTCTACATATGTTTCACAACGTCTTCTGGGTGATTTTGCGGGCCAGGGTTTGTCCATGGGGTTTGAAACTTACGCGAAGTGTATCTGCTGCGGCAAATACCTATCAGAGTGCATTTTGCGACACAATACGCATGCCAGGCTGATGTTGGAGCAATTTCCTATTCAGCTGCAGACTTCAGCCGCCCACCCCCAACTCGGGTTAAGGCCTCCCAACTTTGAAAGAAAAGGTGACTTAATCAGGAAAACGCCAATGTATTGGTGCATCTTTGGGGTAGGGTCCGTAAATGTTTCGCGGTTCAGTCACCTTCCTCCAGGTCACTTTGCGAAAATACGCCGGTGGCAGTGCCCTTCTTGCTCGTGAAGCTACATGAGGCTACAAACAGTGGTTGCAAAGCATGAGGGCCGGACTGGGTTGCGCCGGGCCGCTCACGTTCAAAATTGTCTCACTTCTGGAGTAAACCCACCCAGATTGGTACCTTGTTCGTAGCCGTTAAAGGGAGTTTAAGACCATCTTCCACGAAAGTAGAGATGCAGGCAAATATCAGCTAATGATGTGTGATGAATGGTGTGTACAACTCTAGTCATTAGGCTGGGATTTCTATCTCAATTACATACGTCGTGATCAAACCTCTATAAGCGTTTCAGGCTTAACGACCATTAAAGCACTCAGAAGTGCTGGGGTCCCCCTTTCTCTTTAATTAGACCCGCAAAATTTGCAAACAATCGGGTACAAAAGCCCATACATTCACTTGACTGTGTTATACAACTTACCGAAAACATTCAAGGAATCCATCGCAATTTAAGCATCCGTGGTAGATTCACTGAACTAAGAATGACTGGCGATTTAATTGGCCATTTTGAGATTGCAATGTAGATTATATTCTACACCTTCCTCGCATACACAACAGCAACCTAAGCCGCTGCCATCAGTCATTGGTGCCCATCTTGAGGGCGGCTCTGATCAATGTTATCCTTATCTCATGTTGATCCCGATTATTCTGACCTAAGGCTTTTGTAATGAAAAAATAATACCCACACCAATAAGACGTCATCCAGCACCCATGTATTCTGTTCCAATTGGTAGCCTAGAACAACGTCGCCTGATGTTGAGCGATCTCGTTTGAGCACCACCATAAATGGCTTGTCGTAAGGGAAGGTTAAGCGATTGACGAAATAACAAACAACGTTTTTTACGACATTATGCTAAGTATTTTGCATTAATTGTAACTAAAACACAATCGGCGGACATTATAATTTTAAAGATCCTGTTTGAAAGCCACAGTTATTTCTAATAAGCAAACTCTCGACCATCAGACATTTCAAAAAGAGCAAACAAAGTCTTGTACTCCCCTTAAGTGCCTGGCTCTGATTTATAGTTTATGACAGCACTACGTTGCAACTTTAGTACTCTTAGACAAAAAATGTCGCGCCAAAAAATAATGCATTGTTGAGTTCCCATATTTCACATTTTCGACATCCACATCTTTGAGAACTAGATCGCGCGGCAGGGAGGTATTCTGAAACTGCTGCATTTTTAGATCAGTTGAAAATAGAGTCTGGAGAACACATTGCGTCACATTTCACTTCAATGCGTCCAATGGTGTATAACAGGAATATATTTCGACAAAAAGAACGGCACATCTCTCCCACCAACAAAAGCGATGCAGTAAAGCGGTCAGAATCGGTGCAGTGGGAGAGTGGAGTTAAAATATATAATATAATAGAATATAATAGATCATGACTTCTCAGCTACATATATTGAAGGTTGCCCGTTTCTGAATTCTCTTTGTCTCAGCTGTTTGTAGGAAAACGGACTAGTGGCATAATTAATGGGGTCAAAATATAAATCCGGTAAAATATGCCACCTTTTGCGTTATCCGCCGACGACTCCACGTGCATGACCGCCACATGTCTTCACCACTGTTTAGGGAAAAGGGCCGTTCCCTGCCCATTACTGTTCGGCGCCCCCAACCCGGTGGTCCGGCCTTGTCTATTGGAGGCCTCTTTTCTGCGCGGACCTCGTCAGTCACGCGTGTTTTTATGCCAGTTTTGTGCCGTTTGATTACCCCTGGACGAACGGCAGCGCTGGGATAATTTCCTTTTTCCTTTCGGGCATAACTCTTTTCTCGTCTCAGGTACTACCGTATAACCGGCCCCTGTCAACACAGTGTTCTCAAAGTCACAGTCTGCTAAGCACTGCATGTAAATAGGAGTGAAGATGGGATACCTTGTTATTGTTGCCCGCGCGCTTTAGCAGCGGCCGGTAATGCTTAGGCTGTTCTTTGTGACGGCATTTCTCCTCCGGAACCTTCCACAGAATTCACACAATTCGCACGATGCCTATCTTTGCGCTCTGCATAGATGAGTCCACGACGGGATCATGATTATCCGATCCCTGGCTAGCAGCCCCACGTGCATTATATGCTGCGTTGCCAGTACCGCCACCGTGCTCGCGGTTGTGCTCGGGGTCGTGCTCGTTCTGCCACCGTGTTTGTCGCCGCACCGCCCTTCGGCCTTTGTGCTCACAGCAGCCGACGGTTGACTGACGATTGCGTGCTGCTCGATGTCGGCGCCACGGCTGCAAAGCACAGCGATTCGGAGTGCCCCAGCGGAGATATGTGGTGGAGCGATTCGGAGCGCCCCAGCGGAGATGTGCGGTGGGGAAGATTGCCTCTTCCCTATCGGTGCAACGTTGAAAAGTGTAAAGAAAGAAGGTCAACTGAGTGCCTTTATCCTGCCTACGTCCTCAATGACAGCTTTGGGAATGAAAGTATCACATGAACCATGTGAAGTACTAGTTAAACCTTCAACCAATGCGCTCCTCGATAACTGGCCCAAGCCCGATGGTACAATCACAAACGTTTGTTTTTTATCCGCACCCGTAGAGGTGCGCACGGTGTTGTCATGATCACAGTGGTCGCGAATTCAAGAAAGAAGCGCAGTGCTGTTACGAAGCGTTGACACCGCAATTAAAACTAAAAAAAAAATAATTGAAATCGACATCCCTATCGTTTTCAACTACGCCGCAATTCTACTAACCAGTACATGATGCTACATTAGACGTAACTAGTCCTGAGGTTTCACAAGAATACGTTTTTGCAATATGCCCCAAAGTTGGGATACTCCCCTTAAGCGGCAACCGTGCAGACGTAAAACATTCGCGAACGTGAAGCACGAGCGGCTCATCACCGATGTCATTGTCATCAGTGCTTCATGAAGGGCTGTGCTGGTGGGGCTACATGGCGCCACCTGCCTCTCACCTTGCAGGAAGGGTGGGCATCATGGGGAATCGAACCCCACACGTCTGGTCTCACAGTCAACCCGCTTCCTCACCGACCTACCAATGCTGTCATATGTGTAGTGGCCTTGCACGCATATGCGGCATGACAGCCGATTTCATCTGTCACCATACACAGCCTCAGTCACTCCGTTCAAGTCCTACCAATCGGGTCTCACGGAGGGCGGTCAAGAGGATACGCACGGGCGGCACGGGTGCACCCTAGCGGAGGGCGGCCAAGGGGGTACGCACGGGTGGCACGGGTGCACCCTAGCAACATCGCGGTGAACGATTACGCCCCGTACGAGCGGGCAGTGCGTGGGCCCGGTGGACATACGGTGGCATAACCAGTATTTCGCCCAGGCCGGGGCCAAACCGGGTCATCGGGTCAAAGCCCCTTTGGCTTTGGAAATCGGGTCCCTTTCACCCAAAGGGGTCTTTGTTGCTATCGAAGTCCGGATGTTTTGTTTTGGAGGACTTTTGAGGCTCTATAACTAGTTTCTATGCCTAGGCGGCCGTTTATTTGACGTTTTAGACACCCCTCTGGTGTTATAAGCTGAAAAAGGGTAGTGGGGCCTGAGCGGGAGGAGTAAATGACCCCAAATGCTTCCACCTCGGACACGCTACTGCTTACACTCACTTCAACGTGCCTGTGCCAATCCACGTGCCTGCGAAAACCACGCTGTTCATCCCAACTGACTGTAACCCATGAGGGCACGCAAATCACGCGGGCCCTTCCTGTCATCCCATTGTGGTCAGGATGAACACCCGCTCGCCTCGTAGCACGAACGACAACAGGCTGCAGAACACTAGTTGCGCGCGTATAGCAGGTGCAGGTAATGGCCCACTGAGCTCGGCACCGCAGTTTACCCTCCGAGCCGGCGCCTCCAACGGCGGAGGTTAAGTGCCAGCGGGCCAATCCGTTCACGTGCCAGGGGTCAAGACATACATGGAAGACCCGTGGCCGCCCTCGCGACTGCGAGCTTACTTTCACTTCCGGGCTCTAACCTGACCTTTAACTCTAACGGATTGAGTAACCCCGCTCTAATCATAATTCACTGTTGGTCGCGCGACATGTGCCAAAGTGAACCCATTCTCTTTCAGCGTTAAAAATGCGAGAGCGCAGCACCAGAGGTTGAAAAGCTGCGCTAATGTGTTCACTAATGGGCACAGAGAACGGTGCGTCAGTGCGAGAAAATTACAGAGGCGACGGTGGCTCGATGTCTGACGGCGTCGGGATAATCAGGACCTGACTAGCGGTGATGCATGGACAACTGAGCTCCACATTTAACCGCGAAGACGGGTCCAATGATTCTGGTGGTTAGTGATCATGTGTGCATCACCTTTTTGAGATCGATATCCAAGTGCTGGGATTATTTTTTTAAATTGATGACAGTGGCTGGAGCACTGATCCAATAAAGCACAACAATACGGGCAGCCAGGATACAATACGAAATGACAAATAATAACACCGGCGTAAGGAAATGGTCGGCGGCATCGCGACGAAAAAAACACGCTTCTGGCGCACCAACTGGCGACAAAGAGGGGAGCAGTCCACAGCTCGTGGAAGCGGGGGAGATGGCAGGGGAGCGACGTCGCAGGGTCCCTCACCGAGCAGACCGAGTCGGTAGTTGAGGGTGACGACCACCACGGCACCGAGGCCGGCCAGCACAGACCCGTCGAAGGCGTTGCCGGTGCCGAAGTCGAACGACTCCCCATGGACGTAGACCATTACCGGATAGCGGGCTCCGACTGGATCTCCTGAGAAGCAGAGACGACTCCGGGTAATGGAGACTGATGACGCGCTGTTCCAAGCTCACCGCCTGCGGCGCCAGCCACTCCAACCCGTACAGATTTGCGCTGACTTTGCGAAACTCAGAGTTATGGACTTCTTAAAATTCGGAAAAACCGGCCGAATTTGAAAATCCTCTCGCCCGCACGGAAAGTTTCCCGAAAGACCTCGCTCAAACTCACAACCGCGATAGGAATTTTGTGCTTCATCCGTTGCACATCGTCTGCGGCCATTTGTTTGGGGGCTGCAATGGCGCCGCGTAGTGTTCAAAGGACGCAAATTACGATTTGCATAAACATGGCGGATTTCACACAATCGATGCTGCTTTACGCATGTGCCGAGTGCAGCAAAATAGTTCAGTGCTTCCTGCGCATTGTTGATCATGCAACACTGTACAGCTTTGGACCTGGGGTTCGTCATTTCGTGCGCAACAAAAGGATATTACAAACATCGGTGTCGCAAGTCACAAACATCACGCTAACGTCAAAAGCATTCGATAAGCGAAAGTGCCGCCTTAGTCTCAGACAGACGTGGTCAAACGACGTTGAGTCATGCATATAACGTTGGTGCTCAACAAGTTTTGGACTTGGCATTTTGCATTTGGCATTTTGCATTGAGTGTCGCGTAACTACGTTTGCAATGTGCGCAACCACTTCGTAATTCCGTGGCATAGCTTGAGGTGTAGTTTTCGGAGATACCATTGATGGGGATAGAAAAGTGGTCAGGTTAAAAGCTAAGAGAAAGGGATGCTTCTTGTGTAAGGCCTACCTCTACCATTAGCATCCGATCGTGTAATTCGAAGACAGAGTTTGAATATTTGAATTCACAGCGCGATAACCAACAGAGATATCAGTGCGGATAAACGACTTGGGACAACTCTTAAAGCGAAGTGCACGGGACCACTACATGCTACACGTATGGAACGTGACTTATGTCCAATTCCCTGTTCAGCCTAACCTTGCGTTAATATGCCTCTAAAGCCGCAGAAATTGACTTAAAAAATAATACATTGTAACCTGGAAAATGAGACCTTCTTCGTAAAAGGGACTCCCATGCAAACATCGCGAGGCCCGCTGCCGCGCAACCGGCTTTCGAAACAGGCGCAAGTTATCATATCTGCGCTAAAACATATCAAATAAGCAAAGCTTATGAAAAACATCAATAGCCCGCCTCCATTCTAGCAAATGAACAAAACGCATCATTGTGATTATACACACTTTTGAAATATGGATTTCCTGCCCCTTAAGGAAA
>NW_023597034.1:47026111-47031498 GCF_011947565.3 Pollicipes pollicipes
TGGCACCGTCACCGCCAGCTACACGGAAATCCCGCCGAGGAAATCGCCATTAGTTCGCCTGTGCTGTAAAAGTACGCTGAAGACGCAGACATAATTCGCCCGTAGAGAACGCCGTCCGTCCTTGTCACCAAACGTCAGGGCATGCTGTCAACCCGTTCTTAATCGCAAGGATGGTGTAACAGGATGCACTCGCGACATCCGCAAACATTGTTTTCTCTTGTAAATTATTCAGTTACCTTTGCACCGCTGCCCGGTCGGAGGTGGCGCCGGGGCTCCCCGCTGTACCACACCCCGCTGCCCATCCCCGGTGTAACTTTGTTGTGTATGGGAGGAGTAAAATAACTCAGTGAATATGGGTTACATCGCGATCCATATATGGAATATGGATTGCGAAATAGGTGCACTGGGCATGTCACTGAGATAGCCCAGTCGATAACCCATTTAGTGTCCCATATCGCGATTCCGACCTCCGACGGAACCGGAGCGCGTGTCGGAGAGCAGCACGATCCGTGATCTAGGTGATCGTTCGTTATCGGTGCGCTGCTGGCGTACCGTGGCGGGTCTCCTCGGCTCTTCCGTGATCTTTCGGCCGTCCTCCGACCCCCGACTGACCTGCTGCGGCTCCACGTGACGCAGGTTGTCATGCAAAGCCTGGCGTGAAGCATCTCCGCTGGCCGGCCGCCTCCCCACGTGATCCGGAGGTTGACCATCAATGAGTCGTCGCGAGGTCGCCCCGGGCTAGCCTCTGCCCAGGCCGCTGCCGGTCACCGCGTCATTGCCATCATCGTCAGCGCCGCGTCATCATCCGACCCCCTTATCCTCTGTTTTGTTTTATCCTGCATCCCCGCGACGTCCCGCTTGTCCGGGGCAGGCTGTGTGCACCAGCCACGAGTGGGCCGAGAGGCCGCCTGGGGGGGCACCGACTGGGCGTCTGGTACATACCCCGCAGAGGGGTCCCTGCCCGGGGAAATGCTTGGCGGTTAGTTCCCAAAGTGCATGTGGTCTTCCCCTACCGCTATCTATTCACGCTCATAGTCTTAAAATGATCATTACTTGCCGGAAGGGCTCTAATCAAAATCGCCGTGTCACGCGAACGGACTGACCTACCGCGGAGCTCCGCGGCCGCCCCTTCCCGCCGGGACCGGCACGGCAGGCACGCACCCAGCGTCCTCAAACGGAGCAGCGGAGGGCAGCGCTGGCGCGGCAGTCAACGAACAGGACTTCTTATCTGCCATTTGAACTTTCAAATTATCAAGCCAAAGATGCTTGAGCTGTCCACTGAACTCGGCCTATTCTCTCTCAGCGAGGCCTTGGCTGCGACCGGAGATACCATCTCGCCTCCTGGCTACGCTTGGCTCCCAGCTGCTGCATGCCGACCGGCCGGATGACAGCGCGGCGCCGTGGCAGCGCTCGCCCGCGACGGGATGTGCGTGTCGCGTTTGAAAGTTTCTGCACCGCCGCAACCGAACAGCAGGCTCAAAAGTCTAAAGGCGCTCCGTCATATACCCGATCAATATTTTGACATGTGGAGCATTCCCTGTAAATAACACCTACCACTCATTTGCAGAATGCATTGGCATCACTTTACGATTAGTTCAGATTCAACGGCCTTACAGTTAATGCCAATAAAATACAGCTGCTGTTGCTTGGAAGCCAACGAAATCCCGCACCGTTTCCCACTTCAAAATCCGCGATCACTTTCTTGTCCCCTGTTTAGAAGGATCTCATCTCGGCTTTGTGGCTGGCTGCGATCTCATTTGGAATTCACACACTTTGCATGTCAGTAATCATTGTTTCGGTATCTTAGCTGACCTATCATATCTGGGACACAGCCTGCCTGCCAGTGTTCTGGCCCCCCTGGTGACCACCTTGGTTCTGTCGCAGGTCCGTTATTACATATCAGTTTACGGTAGCGGTTCACAGATCGATGTGAGATGAGATGAGATGAGAGAAAAAAAGCTTTTAAACCTTTGCTGTGAAGGCTAATTTTTGGACAAAAAATTGATCATGTGTCGGACCGACAGCAGAGGCTTCGTTGACTCCCCACTGCAAACACAGTCAGATATCACACCGTCTCTCACCAAGACCCTCCATGCGGACGATCCTGACAAGCTCGCATGCTCCACACAGTGGATTAAGTGCACGGTCGACCGACAAGCACACAACAGTGCTACGTTCATACCTGGTGTGCGTACTGAGATAGTAAAAATGACGTTTTTCTATTCGCACACCGAATATGTATAACGAGTTCCCAGACTATCTTCCGACTTCAATCCACTTGTCTCTTCTTCCCAAACCATTGAAGAGACATTTCGCGGAACACCTGACGATGACATGAGCTGTTGGTGTGGCGGAGTCGTGACTGGTGTGCCCACGTGCATGTTTCGGTGCAGTTGTTTTTGGGCGACAATTTTGCCCTCATGACACATCAGCCGTTCATTAATCTGCTAACGATGGGTAGAGATAGTTTGGAGTTTTATTCAGAGTTGCCTAATTACGCGCCGACATCAGCGTCAGCGTTTGCTTGAAGGCTTGAAAAATTCCACAGGCCGCTGGAAACAAGCACCTGGCTTTCCGGGTGCTCTCCAAGCCTTTTTAGAGTTTTACTACACGTGCGTTCTGTTTGAACTGCGCACACGTGCAGCGTTTTCGCAAAGCTACCCATGCATTTATGATAATCGCACGAGGCTAGGATCTAAGAAGCGGTTATCCGAGTGGAGCGCGGTAACAGCCATTGGCATAACTGTTTCTTAATAGCTCATTATTAGTAATATTCATAATTACTTAATCAATTACTTAATCAATACATAAATTAAGTACTTAACTAATTACTCATAACTCATTATTAACGCCGAAATTTAGATATGTTCAAACGACATTGTCTACAAAGGTAGTACGGTCTGAAATGCATGTAATATATTTGACCACAACCAGGAAAATAGCTTCATCCCGACAACCCATTTCCCGCACCACGTGAGCCCGTCTGGACTAGTAGACCACCGCCAGAGAAGCCATATCACTCCAGGCGACAGTCTGTCGCTCATAAGCTGTTCGCGGCGTGCAACAGGTCCAGAAAGGTCACAATCACAACCAAGGGTCTAAAGCGTCAATTGTCACTCGTCGGAAAAAGATATCACGAGTTTATAGAAAGTCGTACATCATCGAAATGTGCGTAACTATGCGACAGTACTGCACATTGAAATCAACAAAGCATTCACCATAAAATAAAACGATCCGTTCAATTAATCGCCAACAACGAGGTAACAACAAACAATGAGAAGCACTATAGTGAGCTCAACTAAATTCCGTGATACAACGAACATAAATTCAATAGCTGGTTTGACTAATTGAGCGGAAAAGCAACTGAAAGACCCAGAATCAGGCCGCAAAATTTGTTCACCAATGAACAGAGCCCGTGAGTTGGGTTCCTCCTGACAACAACAGCGTTACCAATCAAATCACCGCAATCCCCAACGCGGAAGTCGGCTGGGCCAACGGACCAGGGATGCATCACGTGAGCTCTTCCGCAGAGTATTGCCTCTCCGACCTGCTCCGCGGCCACCGTCCCCAACCGGCCAGACACTGGACACCTCCAGTTCAACGTAAACCGGTACCCCACAACCGCATCAACAAAGCCGCGCCTCCCTTATCCAGATCGAAACGTCGGGGGCGCTGACCACGAGCAGCCACACGCGAGCAGAGTTGCCACTGCACACCGCCGCCCCTCCACCGGCACCCCGGCAGTGGGGCCGCTCCGCCCGGCCCTCCCGCGGCGCGCGGCGGCGGCGGCGCTACCGGCGCCGGCACGCGTTCCGAGTGTGGCGCGCCGTCTGAGCCGGGAGCCGTCTGAGTCCGTGTGGGCGCCGGCACGGTCGGGCCCGCTCACCAGCGCATCCCCACACGTCCGTCTCCTTCTCGGCGCCGGGCGGGCGGGGCGCTCATCCTCCGACCGAAGTAGGCCCGCAGACGGTGGCCGTCGTCCGGCGCGCCGCCGCCGCCGCCGCCGTCCGCACCGTCCGCCGGCGCCGCGCGCCCCGCCGCCAGAGCGCCGTTCGGGCAGCGCCGCCGACGCACCGCATCGGCGGGAGCCAGCGTGGGGTGGCGCGCCGGGATCTGGGTGCGCTCCCTTGCGATGCCGGCTGGGGGCTCAGCAGAGGGCTCGCATGGCAGTACCCGGCCGGCGACGGCGGCTGATCGGCGCTGGTAGCGGACCCTGGGAACGTTCTGGCCGAATAGAAGTTCGGGTTAGTCGGCAGTGGATCTGTTGCATGACGACTGCGGCAGACAAGTGACATGGAACCGGGCCACAACCTGCCGCCTCGTCCATCTCGGCTCGCTCTTTCCACTTCTTCCTCTCTCTCTCTCTCTCTCTCTCTCTCTCTCTCTCTCTCTCTCTCTCTCTCTCTCTCTCTTCTCTCTCTCTCTCTCTCTCTCCTCTCTCCTCTCCCTCTCTCTCTCTCTCTCTCTCCTCTCTCTCTCTCTCTCTTCTCTCTCTCTCTCTCTCTCTCTCTCTCTCTCTCTCTCTCTCTCTCTCTCTCTCTCCTCTCTCTCTCTCTCCTCTCTCTCTCTCTCTCTCTCTCTCTCTCTCTCTCTCTCTCTCTCTCTCTCTCTCTCTCTCCTCACTTTTCCCATGCCTTATCAACATGAGAAACACTCCACATTCAATTTAAATGCTCCATCGTTGCCAACACTGCGCTGTAAATATTCACGGTTTCTCTCTTCATCGTCAACAGAACGTGCTGGGGACAGATCCGAAGATTTTGCCCACATATTCTGGACGACGATATTCGACGGAACGAGTTTCGCGCAGCCTGCCAGATGTCACCCACTATCGCGCGGAGCCGGCGCTCGCGCTAGACCGGCGGCCAGGCGGGTTTACCCGGGACGGTGCGCCGGAGGCGGGCCTGCGTGACGCTCACCGGGCCCGACCGGCTGACTCCGGCCGGCCTGCACAAGGTCAGATCCTTACAAGGTAGGAGGGGAAGCCCGGCGCGGGCGGTGCTCGAGGAGCAAGCCGACAGAGGCTCCTGCAAGGTGGTTTTGCCACCTGACCCGGGGATTTAGTCCTTCGACACGCCCCAGATAGTGACGTCACCACACATCGAGGGTTTAAGACCGACCGTATCACTTGGAAATGAAGGAAGGGAGCGCAGCTGGCCAGGGTAACACAGCAGGAAGTTACATACCTCACAACCAGTCGTTGCCTACCGGGCGCTCCTTTCCGACGTTTCATCGCCGCGATTCGCATCTGCGCATCACCTTGCACTGACTGGGTACATACCGCAGCAGGTTACGTATTCACCTCAGATACCACAGACCAGCACTTCAGTAATAAGCAAACACAGGACCAGGGACTGGAAAAAACAAAAACGGAGCGAAGCATGGAA
>NW_023597034.1:47032498-47034998 GCF_011947565.3 Pollicipes pollicipes
CATATTGTTACCAGGAGCAGTTCACACCTGGCAACAACCGGAATAAGCAGCCGGCTGAGACGCTGTGTGAACAATAGCGTGATCGCCGAGTGAGTAATGATAATTCCGTCTGCACTAATTATCATTCCATCTGTATAGACACACCTTACACAACCCGCGGACGCGTCTTTGAGCAGAAAAGGGCCCTACGTCTCCGTTTAACTCGTCCCGCCGTGTTAAACCAGCGAGGGACGGTGAATGGGCGACAGTTGTCCTATACGTCGACTTTTGAGGCCGTGAGGTGGTGCAGGGCGCGGGAGCGGGGTGCAGCTCCAATATGCAGACGACGCACCAGCAGCGGGCCTGTGATGAGACGGCTGGCAGTGACAGCCGTCATTCGGTTCTGGTTCGCCGGCCGCTGTCGCTCCGGAAGGTGTCAGCCGCGAGCCTCGAAGAACGTTTAACACGAAGCACGCGGCAAGTGGTCCTCCGGCTCCACTCGGGCGGATCGCGTGCGTCAGAGAGGAACGCAATCAGGCTGGTCGAGCCGGGCGGGCCGGCCGGGCCGCTGGGACCAGACGCGATCCGAGTCGGCCGCGTCGGTCCCCGGCGACTTCTCGCGGTCGTTCGCTCGTGATGGGACGCCAGGTCACGTGCGCCGAGCAGGCGTCCACCCGCTCCCCGTGTCGACTCTGTGCTGGCGCCGGAGCGATATGCCCTGACCGTCGGCCCGGGAGGGATACCGTGCTGGCTTCAATCCGCTGTGTTCTGCTCGTGCCCCCAGCCCTGCTCCTCTGCCGCAGTCGTGTAATTGTGTCCTGTCCATGGCGCGCCGTTTTAATGTTTGTTTGGGTCCGCGCATTGCGCTCTACCGAGTGCTGATTCAGTGCCGGTGCCGGAACGCTATTCTGCCCGTGGTCCCCAGTTTTCATCCTATGCTGGAGCCCCTACATCGTGTTCGACCTGCTACAAGTGTTCGGACATCTGCCGCGCACGCAGACCATGCTCGCTGTGGCCACTTTCATCCAGAGCTTGGCACCAACTCAATTCAGCCGCAAACCCCCATCATCTACATCATCTTCTCCAACAACGTCTTCAGGAATCTCAGGTGAGGTCATCGCGCGTTGACAAGCGTTACGGTCAGCTCAGTAGGCCCGGCCCCTCAAGGACGGAGGCAGTGACGTGGACGTCTGTGCGCGGGTCTAAAGTCGGCTGGCTTCTGTGCATCTGTTTGAATGTTGCCTGCCAAGCGCGATGAGCTTAGCTCACGACCCTGAAGTGTTCCTGTGATCGGCTGCGTCAGTGTTGTGTAAGGACCGACTGCGCAGCCGCACCGCGCAGAGCAAACCTACCGGCTCGTGGAGTGCGCCTTCCCCACTTGCCGGCGGAGGAGGCGCACTACAGGGAGCACGTTGCCACCCGGGGAAAGCGCGGCGGCGTGGTGGAGGACGATCTTTCGGGAAGCATCAGTTAGTATCTGCATCACAGCACTGCCTCTTCTGTGAAATGAGCATAGGACGTCCACACTGGGGGGAGAGTTGATCGGAGAGGAGGGAGGGGGGTAGGGCAGCCCGTGGGGCCGGTGGTCTGAGTGACGAGCTGGCAAGCATACTAATGCTCGAACTTGCAGGCACCGCACGTCTCCGCACTCAGCCGTTTGTTTCAATCTCACTCCGTGTCCCGGCAGGCCCTCCGCCACATTCATAAAGTTTTACGGGACGTCACGCGCCCGGAAACCTTCATTTAGTGCAAACTTGGCAGGCGGGACAAAGTCAGGACTACCAAAAGCATGCTCTCTCAGCACGCGCTGGGAGGTGCCGTACTGCGAGGTTTCATGAGGCCCGAGCAGCCAGCAGACGTTTAGTCCATGAGCGAGCAAGATGATTGCTTCCTTTTTGGGGCAAAGCTGATGTTGATTGATTTGACATTTTACTGGCTATAAAGCTGAACAGCTCCACCCATTACAGTCCTGGCAACGATTAGAATGCTCAATTCAATAGCATAACGGCTGGCATGGTGCGGCTCGGTATCGGCCTGGTTTCGAAACTGAATGCTCATAAATGACCCAAACAAGCTACCGCAGGGCATACGCTAAGCCGCGTAAATAAGGCGGAAACCTGTGCTGTCATCGTTCGAAGCAACCAGGCGTGTCGACAACAGATGACGTAAAAATACCGAGGTGGAAGCTCTTTGTCACGCAAGGGTCGTCCCGTTATCTTATTTTGCTCTAGCACATCAGACGTGGAATCAGCAACTGAACTAACCACATACCTGCGCTCAAAATAATCCGAAAATAATGTCATATATATGTATATATGTATATGTATATATATATATATATATATATATATATATATATATATATATATATACTGTATGAATATTGCCGACACCCACTGTGAGGAGCTGGACCACGGAAGAACTCCATATCAGAGGCATCCACTGCGGGCAGCGAGGGGAGGCGAGGCTGACCACGCTGGAGGGGATTAAAAGAAAGAAAACATCACGGATTCGCTCCGAA
>NW_023597034.1:47039998-47069652 GCF_011947565.3 Pollicipes pollicipes
TTGAGCTTTGTCCTGCTGGGATATTCTGTTGTAACACGGTCTGGTCTCTTGTAATTTGGTTCTTTTCTCGCAGTTTTGTCATCAGTTGGCTCGCAGACGTGTGTGTTTTTGTTGCCGATCACATCCAGTAAATCAGAAGCTTTTTCACCCCTGGCCAGAAATACTTTGTTTTAATGCTTTGACGATGGACTTGGATGGCCTCGGGTCTACCGTGGATAGCCCTAATGCACGCATATGTCTATGACGGACACTGACTGCAAAACGACTGATGCGGTGCGATGTTCACTCCGGTCTCGCCGTCGGATCGAATTTAGTCAAACTTACGGGGATCGAGAAAAGACCGTTATAACGGTGTTCCAAACACACCCTGTGACTGCGCACACTCTTGGTTGGGCCAAAGCGCGCGGAGATGCTTTCGTGGTGTCAGCATGCCCTACCAGACCTGCCACATGCTGACCCGAGGGACCTGTCGTTTCAAGTCATGGCTCGATTTCATCCTCTGTTGGTAATCACCCTCGTTGATACCGCCCCCCCCCCCCCCCTCTCCACCTCGAAGTCAGTCGCGCGACTCCCTCATGGGTAGCTCCGTAAGGGACTTCTACCGCAGTCGTTACCGGAGAAAATTCGCAAGATATCTCAAGACCATGTCGTTAACTGTGCGCACCATTGTCGTGCACAGATATTGGACAGCAGCACGATCCCATGGTTTCGGACATATCCCCTGAATTTGGAGGCACCCGGCCATCGGCGTAGAACCTCCCGTCCGTAATGCTGATTAAGCGGAGGATAACATCCCGACGTTTCTGCGCAGCAAATGAGACGCAGCTGTACGTAAACGAAACGTATCGCATGCAATTTAAGCTCAAATCCCCAATTCCGTTCTTCCAAGACCGCGGCACGCCGCGACGTCAGCAGGTCAGAGGTCACGCCGGGCTTGGTATCGGAACAGTATCGACCGCTACAGGCGGCGGACGGGCGCGTCCGGGCCCCAGCCGGTCACGCTCGAACTCCGCACGGGGGCGTTCAACTTTATCAAGAGCCGACCACATCCCAAAGGCGACTGGCGAGATGTAAGCCGTGCCCGAGGTCACAATGGGCTTGTGTCGGCGGCTGCCGCTACGGCGTGTGTCGGCGGCTGCCGCTACGGTGTGTGTCGGCGGCTGCCGCTACGGCGTGCGTCGGTGGCTGCGGCTTGTGTCGGCGGCTGCCGCTACGGCGTGTGTCGGCGGCTGCCGCTACGGCGTGTGTCGGCGGCTGCTGCTTGTGTCGGCGGCTGCCGCTACGGCGTATGTCGGCGGCTGCCGCTACGGCGTGTGTCGGCGGCTGCCGCGCCGGCCGCTGACCGGAAGGCTGTCCTTGCAGGCGGCTGGCGGCGGTGGACTGGCTGGCGCGGCGGATGCCCTGGTGTCCATGTGGTGACGCCGACCGGCCGCTGACCACCTCCGGCTACCGCTGCGGCACCGACTTCACCACCATGTCCGAGTCGCGCTCGCGCAGTGCGCACATCAGGTGAGGCGGGACGGGGGCCCCGGACCGCCAGCGGCGCGTGCGGCACAGCAGGGATCGTGGAGAGTGAGGTGCGACAGTGGGGTGGCTGGGGAACTGTAGAGCAGCTCCTGGCATATTAAGATGCGGTGGTTAGGGGTTGTCCATAATTTACATCGCAATTTTTTGCTAACAAATATACCTCTTTGGTTGGGCACTGGTTACACTGGACGATAGCTCTCACCTCCTCTTGCTCACACTGTTAGAACATTTTTTTACCAGATATCCTGATTTTTAACCCCATCTAGGCGTAACGTCACGCAGTCCGTGCCGCCCCCTCTCCCTCACCCTCTTGTTGTTGTTTGTCATTTGCAGCGGTGGCATGTTTAAAATTCACGGGCGTTACTATCAAACTTGTGCTCATCGATGCAATGGCTCTGTCTTCTCTGTGTCGCGTATTTAAAGGGAGTGGTCTACATTCCTATGGGGTTTTGAACTGAAATAGCCATTTTGAAGACCATTCTTTGCAGATCAAAGCCCGAACTTTTAAAGACCCAAACCCCTTTAGGTTTTTAGCCTTCGCCCGGGTAGGTGGGTAGATTATTTCGCGGATAATATTTTAGGGTCACATTGGCATTCATGGCGTCATGATAACGTTATCAAACTCTCGTCATTACATAAGCCATGCGACGGTCAAAGCCAAGAAAAATATAGTGGTCAGGTAGTTCATACCTCCAGTTGTCTTCCAATCAATGCTGCTTACGGTGCGATGACGTAATCAAGTAATGACGTATTGGGGGGTATATTTAATGAACAGAGACGTTGTGTTGTCTAGAGAAGTTGTTTTGGCTTAAAGTATACCAACTGATGCAAGCGAGCGTCGTTCGTCTTATCTGATGCTTGCTTCAATATCTTCAAAGATGAAACATTCTCTGCATCCTTTCATTCTCGGAGGGAGGACGGCGTTGGGACCAGCCGGATCATTAGACATGACATATGGAAGGAAGTCAAGATAAGCAGCATACGCTTACATTTTTACCTGTGTAAGAAGCTCGCAACTCTGCTTACCTGAATTTATCGCTCGCATCCATTAGTGACCGGCTCGCGCAGGGCTGGATAGCAAATGGGGCTAACACAGAATCAGCCTCCCAGCGAGCAGAGGCCCGTTGTGGCCCCTGCTTTCGCCTTACGTGCCTCGTGGGTACGGCTCATCTCCGGTAGATAGCGGAATTTGTAACATAAGGCCGCACCAGGCTCCAGCCAGGCTCCTATAAAGGCGACTGGGCCTGGGGTTGTCATTTCCTAACTTGGACGTTTCTTTAACGGTTGAGTCTGTGAGATAGCAATAATATAGTTGCACCGGGAAGTTGCGTGCACGACAGCCATAGATTCAAGGATACGACGAAATGTGAGCGTGTTCTTGGGCCGCACCACGCGTCTTCTCAGATAGGAATTCTGCACCATAACATTTGCTACGTTTCGCTGACTCTTAACTTCTTCAGCGTCTCGTGAAACAAACAAATGTATGGAATGCGCTGATATGTGCAGTTCACGCTTTCTGGCAATCATGGAACAGAGACGTTCCGTACATTTACCTATCATTATTGCGAACCTTGGCAAAATCCAGCGAGTGGCTGTTATAACACGCGTCAGTTCGTACTACATCGATGAGCAGAGAACACGCAACACATGCAAATGAGACGCAACACCAGTTATACACATACGATGTCATAAAAACATGAACGATTTATGATGCAATCAGCACGTGCACGTCATGGCCGCTTGGTCAATTTAGGTAAGCTCTCTGATGAAGGACATCATTTTGTCCTTGAACTCATTGAAGTTTTTGCACTGGCGCGTGGCAGCAGGGAGGAGATTCCACGCCGCTACGGCTCGATAGGGAAATGCCCTTTTCACGCACTCTAAAAGTGAGGGTGTTTTTTAGCGCTCGTCTGCAGTACAGTTTTGTCATCGGTGGTTTTGGTGTGTCGCTGAGATACTTCAGATCGACGCCTGATCAGATTACTGATGGCCTGTGCCCCATCAGGCACGTAAATGGCGCGATGCAAACGTATGCAGTGGCGGTGGGTGACAGTCTCGTCGAAATTGGGCCAATTTAACTGTTTCCAGGATTCCGTGATGTGATCTTATCTGCATTTGCCGGCAACAATTCTGACCGTATAGTTAATTGCCTTATCCAGGTGCTGGCGCTGAACGGCTGTTGTCGGCCCCATGCAAGTAAACAATATCTGATGTGAGGGAAGACCAGTGACTCGATCGGGGACTTTATTGTGGAGCTGGAAAGCACATGCCTAAGCTTGTCAATAGCTATGAGGGAGCCAAAAGCACATGCCTAAGCTTGTTACTAGCTATGAGGGAGCCAAAACAGTGCTGAGTAGATCTGGCTGTTTGATGCTCCAGTTGAGATTTTCATCGATGAGCACCCCCAGTATTTTGAGGTACTCTGAAGAAGACAGCTGGGAGTTAGCAAAATTCACGCTCAGCCCGGCGGCTTTGCGGGTGTTGGTGGGTGTGCCAGCAACAATGAATTCAGCTTTTGGTGGGTTGATCTTCATGTCATTGCGACGAAACCATACTGAGAATGCGGTCAGATTGGACTCAACGCACGAACGCAGTTGTGCGGGACCACGGGCAGATGGTGGTGATTCATGCATTGGCTGCATGTCGTCTACATATGACACCAGTTTACACGTAGCTGACACATAACACTGGATGTCGTTGGTAAAGAGGAGGAGCATCAGCGGTTCTGCTATGCTGTCCTGAACCACGCCATACGCAACCTCAAGACTCGGCCCGTTTCCACCCTTCACAGTTTGTCGGCGGTCGGTGAAACAATCCGAAAACCAGTGTGGTGAAGTGCCATAACATTCCAGCTTTGTTAAAAGAGCAGAGTGGTCTACACAATCGAAGGCTTTTGGCAAGTCAGCTGAGCTGATGGTGGTGACCATACTGGCGTCCATGTTGTTGTTTATGCGGCTAACTATATCATTGACTGCATGCTCGGTGGAGCGGTGAGGACGGTTCACGTATTGTGAGTCGACAAGAATGTGGTGACTAGCCACTGTAGTACAGGAGCTATGGACCGAAAAAGATGCATTTGGCATCCATATTAAACTAGCACTCAAAACATGACTTAATGACGCGCGCGCTCTGGCGACGCTTGCTCAGAACATTGCTAACGGTAAAACAGCAAGAAGCACACTATTGCCACCGCATTATTTCGAATACACCATTCTGAGATACACTGAACATGAAATCCCAGTTAGTCCAGTGGTATGACACGGTATCCCGACTGTATTATTTTTAACTAATTCGAGGCATCGTTATCAGGTAGGGTTGTTTGGATCGCTAAAGGAATACTTGCTCGGACCATTTTTCTCGTCTGGTGGGTTGGCTTATATCCTGTTTGGTTTGTTTGTTATAGGTTGCTTAATCGTTGAAATTGTACAGGCAGGCTGAACACGTGCACCGCCATGGTTGACCTGGATGGCGTCCGCCGCCCCCTCGCGCCAATGCTCGAAGCTGGTCCTATTATATTCATAGCCTATGATCGAGCTCTTGACTGAAAGCATGGACAGTCGGCACTAAGTGGGCTAGATACGTTAAACCCCGAAGGGAGACCTCTCCCGACACTGATTGAATGGCAATCAACAGGTCTACGCTGCATCGCACCAGCGTGCCGCGAAACTATGGTGCTGCCACCTCGGGTCGCTTCAGTGAAGTCAACATTCGCCGTGGCGGCGCTACGTGTGCGGCGGTGCTGGACAAGACGTCGACGAACGGCTGCGCGCGAGTGTGAGGGTCTGCGCATTCGGTGCACCGGCGTCGCTGATGAGGAGGAACTACCAATGGCAGACCCGACAATGCCTGTAATGCATTGTTCGTGTCATCGGAGGAATTATCTGAAACCACATTCGTGCAATGAACTATTCGAAATACGTCATTCGCGCTGCTTCGTGTGACCGTGTGCCATGTGTTGCTGCCATACACGATAGAATAGCCCGAGGTGCCGCACATTTATTACACACAGTCAGAGAGATTGTTGAAAAATCAGTAACAGTTAAATGGCATGTCGAGTCAAGGCAGAGGAGCATCACGACTGACGAGAAGTCAGGTAACATTTTCGTCGCTGAAGTAGGAAGGGTTAAGAATCTGTTGTGCATCGGTGAGTACAATATGTAACGCTTGTCTTGTAACTTCGCCAATGCTGTTGCATGTAAATTGCGCTGACGTAGCTATAAGTGAATGGAAAATCCTGTTGACATTTAAACGCCATTGGTGTGATGCAGGTGATGCGCTGACAGGTGCCAACAGGTGCTGTTGATATTTAAATGCGAAATGGCGAAACCGGCGAAATGTGGGGATGAGCCATCGTTTTGATAGGACGGCAGCACGTGACTCCGTTGCTGTGGTGAGCGACAACCAGCTGCTCACGTGGACCTGCTGAATCCGGTGCCCCGTCTGTCAGGATCGGGACTAGCCCGTGACCTGCTTCATCTGTGGCACCCGTGTGGCCGTCTGAATCTGGTGCCCCGTCTGTCAGGAGCGGGACTAGCTCGTGACCTGCTTCATCTGTGGCAACTGTGTGTGTGTGTGTGTGTGCGTGCGTTCGTGCGTGTGTGTGTGTGTGTGTGGTGTGTGTGTGGGTGTGTGTGTGTGTGTGTGTGTGTGTGTGTGTGTGTGTGTGTGTGTGTGTGTGTGTGTGCGTGTGTGCGTGTGTGTGTGTGTGTGTGTGTGTGCGTGCGTGCGTGCGTGCGTGCGTGCGTGCGTGCGTGCGTGCGCGTGTGCGTGCGCGTGTGCGTGTGCGTGCGCGCGTGCGTGCGTGCGTGCGTGTTTGTTTGGCCTCAACTTCCGGCACAGGGGAGCGACTAGAACGTGCTGGAGCGAGAGGAAGCATCGTGCTTTCGACGCAGACTTATGGCATCGAAGTGGACTCAATCATTCAGTTTTCGAATGTTACGGGAGCACGCACGCTCCCTCTTCTACCTGCGCCCGCTAGCCTGGGACGCTCTCTGGTGGATCTCCCGCGGGGTTGAAACCGGCCGGCCGGGCGGCGGGGCGGCGTCCATCGACGCCATAGCGGGGCCTGTCCGTGAACACACCGCAGGCTATGAAAACAGTGTCCCGTCAGGAACCACCACGCGAGCGACATTCACATCAGCGATCACGGTCTTTCGACTTTTCGAATCTGGTGAACGTTGTCTGAGAGGGTTCAACATCTTGCTAAGATGGTTGTTCAGTCGTGTCAGAAGAGCTTCAGGCCGAGCTGTGCACGTGTAGGTGCGACAGAAGTGGGCCAGACATGTACGCTGAAGTCTCAAATGATGTTTGCCTCTGTGTTCATGACAGGGTTATCTCAGGTATGGGACGTGTTGGCGACTGTATGAGTCGCAGGCACCGATTTTGGTGGCAAGTGATGTGAACGATAATTTTCTTAGTAAACACACGCTCAGCTCAGCCAACACTGCTAAATGCCACTAAGGGTTGCGGTACTTTCTATGGCAGTTGGTCTCCGGCTCATCTCGTACCGTTATGAGGCTCGTAAGACTGCTGCCACGATCCAGGAGAGAACGGCATCAAATCACGCCACATCGGCTGTTACACCCCACCTATTATGGTCACGGCTCGCTAGGCAAAAGAACGAAGAAGCACTAACATTTTTAATAGTACGAAGACGATACAACTTGCGAGTGGATTTCAGTCCATCGGAATCTGATGTAGAGCCATGGAAGCGGTCGTCAGCCGTCGCAGACCGCCCCGCTCGCACGGCGCTGGCACGGCGGGAGCACGTGGGCACGAGTCCGCGCGCCACCTGCGTCGGGCTCGCGCCACCCTGCGGCAGACGCGCACACCGCACTCAACGCCAGCCACTGTCCGATCGCCGGCCGGTGGGCGGCGCTCCCCAGCACCTGTGCCGTGTCGCCACTGTGGTGCACTGGCCGTGCCCGCCTGCGTGCCCTCCGCGACAGCTGACGGGGCTCGATGTCAGTCAGCTGACGACGCAAGCTTGAAGCGACCGAGCTGCGCCGGCCGCAGCGCTCCCGGGAACTGAACTGTGTAGGTTACACGTATTTGCTTCCTGCACCTTGCGTGGCACTGCGGCACTGGCATCCCCCGTCGTTCTGATTGTTTGTGCGGGTGTGACTACGACGCGCCACGTATCCCGGTCGTATTTGATGTGCGTGTTCCCTCTGACGCTTGTCGTGTGCATAACATGTCGTGTGCAAGTGTCACTGTCATGTCGTTTGAAATGATCGTTCGGAGATAAATACATTCAGCGACTGATCAATTTACGATCGAGCCAACAGTCGTTCGTCCACGGCGCGGTACATCGTGCGGTGGCGTACGCGTTTGAAACGGACGGAACAGACAGGGTGAACGCGACAGAACGGACCCGTACGCTCCAGCTCGGGGATCTTCTACCGGGCGTCGGCCGGCGGGCAGGCGCGAGATGTCGCTGACAAAGTCAGCCGGTAGATATGTTCTGACACTAGCTGACCCGCCGGACGACCATCAGACGAACGGTAGGCGGCGGCGCGAGCCGTGTGACGCCTGCTGGGACATGACGGAGCGTGGGGTCAGACCCCTCCCCGGATCAGGCCGGGCCGAGGCAGGGGGCCGCCGGGGGCGTGCCGTGAGGTATGAGCGCCTTCGCGTCGACGCCAGCTAGACATTCGACCAGGACACAAACGGGTCCGTCCGTGCCGATGGCAGTGACCTTGACGGCGACCTTCCGAGGCTGCCTGGCTGGGCCGCGTGTTGGATGCCGGCTCCAGTACGCGGTGCCACCGCCGGACAATACCTGCGCCACATCATTCTAGCGTCGCGAACCTGGCGGACGCCAGCCGAAACAGGGCGGACCATGCGTCTTGTCACTTGTTACGCCCGCGCGCAGTGCTAAGTCGCGTGCTCGCCTCATTCGCCTGAATCACTAGCCGCCGCTGCCGGCACCGTGTTCGGCACGTTTCTGAGTATCACTTTTGCATGATCAACACGCAATAAGTAGCTGCACGTGTATTACAAAATCGTGCACCTTTACGGTGCTCGGATAATGGACCAAGGCACAGACATCTCGACCATTGCTAGGATCCCGGATAAAAATAGGCTCTTGATTAAATGCACGCAACCATACGCGAAGAAAATGCCAACAGCACGTCATATACCTCTGGAAATTGCATGATGTCTTCAGACAAGCCGAATGTGCTTCGTTTGTACAGTATTGCAGGGCTTACCGCGCACCATCATGCCTGATACCTGATAGCTGATACATACCTGATCATGGGAATAGCTCCTTCAAAACCCTTCCGCTGCACTGTGTTTAACATGCTTCACGAGCAAAACCGAGGTATATCCTGAACTCATGGAATGTGACAAAAACTAAACTAATACTACTTAACTTAATACTAAACTTACCTAAATATGAATATACTACTAAACTAAATACAAAACTAAACTAAATATTACTATACTACTAAACTGAATGCTAAACAAACTACGCCCCATTCGGTGTTGGCCACGGCAAAGAGTGCCATCTTCCCGCTCTGTGAGTATTGCCATTAACACGACAAAGACTTTGCGCGTACCAATAATGCTTACTATAGGTCCATTGCTACCAAAAAAAGCTACAAAAATGGCGGCCAGATATTGGGCGCGCGACCCGCGGCGATTTGTGTGTGGGAGGCGGGACTGGCCGCCTCCCTCCACCTCTGGACAGAAGGACTCGGCGCACCGGCGCCCACCGCCGCCGGCCTCCAACCGGGCCAGAGGCGGCGCCGCCGGCCCGAACCGCCCGCCGCCGCGCTCTAGTGGTCCGGCAGCATGGTGTTGTCGGCCACTGTGTCCTGGAGCGGAGGCGGAGCCCGGTCAGCGGTCCCGTCCCGCACACCGCTGGTGCGGCCGCGTCCCTGGCGCCGGCACCACGGCCGACCAAATGCCCCTCTAGAGCCGCAGAGCGGCACGTACCTGCCGTTGGCTCCCATGCGTGCGTTATGCGCAACGAATTCACGCAGCTGTTAAACGACCTCAGTTTCATGAGAATGTGAGGTGAATGCGGAGCGACAAAAATGATGGCGTTTACGGTTATTCAAGTAGGAAGCGATTATTGCGGTTTAAGCGCATGCAGTAAGGATAAATAACTGCATGCCAGCAATAAATACCGGTCAGCATACCGACGACCGCGGTTTATGGAGGGCCGCAAACTCCGTTCGCCTTTCATCACCAAACATAAATAGCCTCCCACCCACACCTCGTGATTGACGAAAATGCAGCAACCGGAGACGTCTCGTGCGCGTCATCTGTCGGAACACACAATGCCCGTAGGACGAACATCTGCGGGCTGCGACGTGGGGAAGCATCACCCACTCTACACGCCGCATGCCCGGTAGACTGCGCCTCAACCAGCCATCACTGTCAGCGACCCCCGTCCAACACAGCAGGACGCCTGCCCGCATCGCTCTGCTCCCCGTGCGTACCAGCGCGCCAGCTGAAAACCAATGGTGGCGGGCGCCGCTCGTCCTCCGACGTCCTCTACCCATCCCTCGTACCACACGGGACCCGCTCACACCACACGGGACCCGCTCGCACCACGGGACCCGTTCGCACCACGGGACCCATTTGTATCATGGGATCCACTTGCATCATGGGACCCGCCCGCACCACGGAACCCGCTCGCACCACGGGACCCGTTCGCACCACGGGACCCATTTGTATCATGGGATCCACTTGCATCATGGGACCCGCCCGCACCACGGAACCCGCTCGCACCACGGGACCCGCTCACACCACGGGACCCAGTCGTATCACAGAACCCACTGGTATCATGGGACCCGCTCGTATCATAAGACCCACTCGTATCATGGGACCCACTCGTATCACGGGACCTGCTCGAACCATGGGACCCGCTCGCACCACGGGAGCCACTCACGCCACGGAACCCATTCGTATCACGGGACCCACTCACACCACGGGACCCACTTGCACCACGGGACCCGTTCGCACTACGGAACCCATTCCTATCATGGAACCCGCTCGATCATGGAACCCACTCGTATCGCGGGACCCGTTTGTATGACGGGAGCCATCCGGACCACACGGGATCCGCTCGTCCCACAGGCACGGCGCCCATCGCCGGCCCGCCTGCGCCGCCGCCTGGGCGCCGGCGGGCGCGCGCTCACCCTGTTCTGGCGCAGCTGCTCGTCCCAGTCGGTGAGCGCCAGCCGGGGCACGAGCTCGCGCAGCAGCCGCACCACCGAGTCGACGTTGGCACGGAACACGGCCATCACGTCCGCCACGCCCACGCCCGCCTGGTCCGGGCGCCAGCAGTCGTAGTCGGTGGGCATGGCGATGGCCGCGTAGCACAGCCCCGCCTCCTTGGCCAGGGTCACCTGGCGGCGGCGCTGCGTCAGGGCGGCGGCCGGGAGACGTCGAGAATTACCGGCATACGCACGTGGGCCGGACGGTAGACGAGCCCGTGCGACGGTTGTGGTCGAGAGCAGAATCACGCGTGCAGACGGGCACCAAATGACAAGCGTCCAGTACGGGCACGGGAAGGTGTGGTAACAGGGAGCATCGCGCTCTGTGAGCTGGAAACACCAGCCGATGCGGGGTAGGGAGTCAAGACAGGGGGTCACGCCAGCTGGTGTAAATGCACAACACGACCGCAACTCTTTTTCCGCGGAAGTTCACGTTGGCCAACAGACATATTATTACGACTTGTCCGACATCGGCCGCTCCGGCAGAAAAGTTCGTTCGTTCCCCAGCCGGAGTCGAGCCGCCACTGACCTCGGGCACGGTGGTCATGTTGACAACGTCGCAGCCCCAGCTCCGGAACAGGTTACTCTCGGCCTTGGTCGAGAACCTCGGGCCCTCGATGCAAACCGTGGTGCCTGTGGTAGAGACCCGCGTGTAAGCGTGGCACCATCTGCTCTCTCCAAATTTGGAACAAGTCAAAATGGCCCAAGATGGGAACTGATCACGCGGTCTCTCGATCAAGGGCCAAAAGCCGTCAACTATTGGCCCGCTTCTGCGCTATGCAAAGCGCACCACACACACACACACACACACACACACCGCATCTGGAGGCGCCTCTGCGCCCGGCCGTCGGTGGAGAGCTATGCCGCTCCCTCTCCGGTCCGGCGGAGACCGAGTACAGACATCAGCGAGGCCCGCTCACCGCTGGGGTGGAGGGTGATGCCCAGCTCGTCAGCCGCCGCCTGCACCACGGCCCGGGTTCGGCCACAGAAGGGCTCGCCCATCGGCAGATGGCAGATGCCGGCGAAACTGGCGCACGTGCCGTCAAAGAACGTCAGCGGCCGCTTGGTGGTCCTGTGGCGAACGGTGGATGTCACGGGCAGCGTGAACGGACCGCAGGCGCCGCTGCCAGCCGATGGTGAGCCTTTGTTTGATTACATCGCCGAGGACTGTGCGTCACAGCCACAGCCCGTATCAGGGGATGACGAGCACTGCTGGCTATGGCCTCGCGACGAAGCTGGCCAGTCTCTCTGCAATGTCCGAGCAGCTCCATGCCCGATCAAGCGAAAGCAATGCCACATCCTCCGGCCTGAAGGTTGAAGGTCTTCTTTGACACCTGTGATGCCTTTGTGCACTACACCAAGCTCAGTAGCGGCCACACCCGGTCCGTAGCCGGGCGGCCGCTGATCGGGCGCCGCTCACCGGTCGATGAACTGGTCGAGCAGCAGGAGCTGGCCGGGCCGGATCTCCTCGCGCAACGAGCCACACGCGGTCGACACGACCAGGTGCGTGCAGCCCAGCTGGTGCAGTGCCCATATGTTAGCGCGGTAGTTGACATGGCTGGGCATTATGGTGTGCTGGCGGCCATGCCTGCCGGAAGAGGATGATGAACAGTGGCACAAGCCAGCACTGCATACAGTTGGGTGAAGCAATTAGGGGCTGGACACAGGGGAAGGCTAGGGAGGAGATGACCACAGGGTGGGTAAGGGGTCACTTTGGCAATTGCAGGTTCATAGGCTTGGAGGCTTTGTTAGCTTATTGGCTTTGTTAGCTTTGTTCACTTTGTTAACTTGATTCTAAAGTTTGATGCAATTTGCCTAAATTGATGTACAATGAGTAATCAAAATGTAGAAAAAAGTTTATAGCTAAAACACAAATGCCAAAAGGCAGCAATAGGAGCATGTCTCTAAGTTAATGCTAAGCACATCAGTTGAAATAGAGGCCTCACAGCCAGTGCAGTCATAGCCAAATGCAGGGGGATATCCAGAATCTAGAACATTAGCTGATTACTGAATTCATTTGTCATGTCCTAGTTATTCCATTATGCATCGCCAAAACAGATAAATCCAAACACTTCTCTCCCAACATTCTGTCATGCAAGACCCAAAAAACAATATCACAACCTGGCACTTTTACAAGGCTGTGACAATGTTTACGCAGGTAGCAGCTAGCTAATATACAGAGATGTCACAAAGAGACAAGTTGGTAAGACATCTTACCTGGCTAGCACAGCCACCCTCACACCTGACAAGGTTCCAGTGAGCAGAGGGCTGGAAGGTTTCCCAAAAGGTGTTTCAAGCTCAACATCCTTTGGATCCTGAACACCAAGCACTTCTGGATTTGTAAATCCAGTGCCACCAATGATTCCAACCTGTGGAAAACATCCAATAATTCAGACAATGCATTTAAATGACATCAACTGAACTTTAGACATTAAATCCAGCCAGGGTAATATGGACACCAGACTGCGAAAAAGCATGTGATATCCAACATGTCCAGCATGGTAGTAAAATCACCACAAAAAATTTCAGTGCATGTACACTGATAGTTCAAACACTCAGTCTGTTGCATGCTCGCCACCAATTTCAGCACACAGAGGGACAAGATTCAGGGATTTATGATGATGCTAGGGGAACATTAGGCAAAATTTCCCAAAAAATATTTTGACACAAAAATAACTACAAGCATAGATCCAACACACACCAAACATAGATACCCATCATTTACATGCATGCTTTCTTAGAAACCATTAGCTTGCAGGCCCAATAGTTTACGTTATTTGGGGCTGGGGGCAGAACGGCAACATGACCGATACCTCTCGTTGCCTTTCCACCGAACGTAACGAGTATCTCACCATAAGAGGCCTGTTCGCCATTACTTTTCTTGTAGCCGTATTCTACTGGAAATTTTAGATGTCACCTTCCGTGAGGCGCCACGCGGATCACAACCCCTGCCGCCCAGCCCGAAACGGATCTCCCCACTGGCCAACCCCTTCAAAAGAGCACCGGCCTTCCTCATTAACTTACGAAACGCCATTCCTGCGCGCTATATGTCTACATTGGGCTGGATCAGCTGATTGTTCTTGTGCCCATATTTGACATTGAAAGCGTTCTATATTGAAATTTAGGTACGACGTTATCTCAGTGGGCGGAGCTCGGGTCGTATGTCAATAAGGAATTGGGCGAGCAATCAAACTGAGTTCCACTGCATAACCACTGCAGCAAAACCTCCTATCGGCAGGAGCGTTATAACACTACGTTTTCCGTTAACACTTAAACAGTCATTACAACTACACGACGTTACTTCTGACGCAAAACTGAAGCAGGCATTAGTGCTACGCCACAAAACGTGTACTAAAAAAGTTTGTAAGCATCATTAGGCACCTATAATATAATAATGCAGCAAAATATTTTATTTCGCACTATCAGGCTGGTATTTATCTGGACACATACAGGCATAGCAACACAACACACAAGACAAAATATATAGCCATTACCTACACGACTTTACTTCTACTGCAAATACTTATGCGTGACATTAGTGCTGCACGACAAAACTTTGGATTCAAAAACTGATAACCGACATTGACTCTGCTACAAAATCTTGTTATCATCAGCGCTTCAATACACGGCATTACTTCTACTGCAAAAACCTATACACAATATTAGTGCGTCAGCAATGACCTGTGGCCCAGTCTGCTGTAGAGGCAATGACTGGTATGCGTTCTTGCAATTATGTTTTGATGTCCTAGTACTCTGTCGAGCATGAGTTTTGCAGCGCTAGAAATGTTGTATATAAGTGAGAGCTGCTAAATTAGTATTTGCGGTGGAATAATGACAAGCATATTTTTCAGGAGCTTCCCGTGTATTACACATGTGCATGAGTTTTTGCAACAGAAGTAATGTGGCGCATAAGGAAGACTTATATAAAGTTTTAGCTGCATAAGAAATGACAAGCATGCATTTTTGCAGCAGAGTTTTTGTCGTGTGTAGGTATTTACAGTAGAAATGATGTCGCGAAAAAGTGAAATCTCTTCAAGTTTTTGCAGTAGAAGTCATGTCTCATATAAATGATGTAGCACTCCTGCCGGTAGGAGATTTTGCCTTAGCACTAATGTCGTGACACCATCAAAATAGCCAAAACCCCGCGGAATGTGACCACTAAGTCGCCGTCAATGCTGCAGGTAAGGAGGCATCACTGTGAGCCGAATTAGCATGCGTTCACTGCATTTTTTTTTTATTGAATTAGCGATGCGTTCGACTATCTTTGTTCATACCATAAAACCCAAATATGCAAGTGGCAAATTTCACACCAGATATGTTACGATTTCAGCGAATCGATCCCAGCCAGCTTAACTTGCAACACATGACAGTCAAAATATGAGACAAGCCATTCTTTATCTAGAGTCAAGTACCTGATTCCCAGCGCCTCACAAGGCTTTGTCCTAGCCCTCGAGCCTTTCACATGACAGCAGACCATGATAAGTTTAGACGCAGGTAGTGCAATACTCAGATAAGTCCAAGATGTTGTCATTAGTGTGAAAGGCTAGGGCCCTGGCCTGATTTTTGGCATAATCAGCGGAATTGCTTTTCTAAAATCGGTCTGGGGGCTCAGCCAAAAAGGTCGACCTAACCTACCCCCAACACCTGATTTTTCCACGGATATTGGTCGCTTGCATTTACGTCTTGATATAAAAAGCAAAGCATCTTAGCACAGCAAAAACAAGCATCTTTCTCACTTCTATCAAGGTATCACTGATGACTACCGTTGTTGCTCATCGTGTTGTATAACCACCACGGCAACAATCATAAAACAAATGCATTTGCCACTTTTCGGGTAAACATGCGTTGATTTCTGTCTAGGCCCGCTTGTACTTTTAAAAGCTGTCACACATTGCACTCAGTTGTTCTTGTCCAGCCGTCATCATTTGACAAAGTGAAACATTTCCAGGCTGGGTTATTAAATGAAGGAACAAAAACTTTGGGAACCAACAAGATACTATTTTGTACGAAATTGGTATGATACAATTGTAATGTATTTCGATAACCGTTGCCTGGTACACCAGAGGTCACGGATGTCGATTTGTATTCTTTTGTGAGGACTCTCGCCTTCCTTATGTTGAGTTCTACTCCCCCTACCCCACTTTCTCAATGCTGGCTTGATCTCCTCCAGTGCAATTCTTTTTTGCCCTGAAATATTACAAAAGCTCAGGGAAAAGTTGGCAATGACGCAGCCAATATCTTCCGGGATTTTCATGATGGCATAGCCATGGAGGATGCATCAGGTTAATTTGACCCCGCAACCTCAAAATTAGTTCATCAAAATTCTGGGTAACTAGAGACATTAGCGATGGAGCATTTATATTTGGTATTTGTTTAAGTTGTGTCTTTCAAACATAAACACGGACGCTTTTTCTCCCCCCCCCGTCCGAACACGATATTGACGTCATTAATTCACCCGTCTCGTGGTCTCTTTTATGAGACATTAAAGACGTTTGGTCCCCTACCCATGGTTGAGTACATCCCTAACATAGTTTTAGTTAAAATTGAAACCCGAAGTGCTTGGAACGTCTCATGAGAAAACAAAGTCGGGTTACATATTTTTGGCGCGGCATAGTTAGTCCAGATTAAAAGTTCAGTTCAGCTGCAAATGATAAACAGTATGTTAAACGAACATTTTAAATGAACAGATCTTTGATCTGATTCTGTGCAGAACATAATTTGTTGCCAGCACTCTGAACCCACCATCAGAGGCGTATGAACGTTTCAAAAAGTGGGGGCCAAGGTCAGGGCGTATTTCAGGGACTTTTCTGGAAAACAAGCCCGATGACCGGGAGGGGGGGGGGTAGAGATGGAGGTTATCGCTCTTTATTCAAATGTAATGACTTCTATTCTAGATACGCGTCTGGAGCTGTTTCTCACCGGTGCAAACTCTTCTCTGTCCGACTCGACTGTGTCACTCGGCGAATAAGGCTATCCAGCTTTCCAAGATTATTCGTCTATTTCAATGTTGTCTTTCCTGGGGAGGCGAAACTCCACGAGCGGGTGGGCATTTTGGGCGATTGATGAGGCATCTGCCTCCACAGGGTAAATGACAAAGTATGGCCTGGGCATAGGCTGCCGAGAATTTTAAAAGTGAAGCGATGGCTCACAGTGCAACAGATTTTGCATGTGGCTTCATTTCGCTGGCTGCTTTTCAAGAAATAAGACTTGTCGCGGCATTTTAGGCGGAAGCAAATTCGGAAGCTTGGAACTGCCAAAAACTATGTGACAAAAGTGATAGAACTGGAGATTCTCCTTTGAAAACCAAGCCACAGAATGAAGGCCTTTTTGACATATATTCGTTGCCTGAGCCCTGCTCCTGTCCGCCGCCGGTGGCCACTGTCCAGGCCCGGCTGTCTCCGAATGACTGATCGCGAACTGGTGGTATGGCTGCTTTGCTGCACATTTCTGGATCAGCATTGCTACTATTGGGATGTAAAACATGTGTTGGACACCTGCAACAGTGCCTTTTTCCGACTTATCTTCCTTTACACCGCATCACCCCAGAAAAATGCCTCTGGGAAGCTGCCTACCTTAGGTAGGAATCGGCCCAACGGACATTTAATTGCCCGTCATTCAACGTAGATGTCTTGATCTTCTTTGTGTGTAGGCAGGGGGCAACCAGAGCCTTGCTAAGAGGAACACAGGGTTGGCAAAAGTCCCTCCCATGGTGTTTCCCCCCCCCCAAAAAAAAACCGTCTATAGTTTACTTGTTAACGAGGGATACGGTTTTCCTCGTTTCATTGTTATATTTACGTTTTAACCAGAATAAAATCCAGAAGCTACCGTGAGGTCCATTTTGTCTACGTTTTTAAGGTTAATAAACTGCAGAAATCAGGCCTTTAACGACCGGATGGAATAAATCACCGGTGCCCTTAATTTACGACGGCTTAGTAGACTCTTTCTAAGCCGATAGAATTCAGAAACTTTTTCATAATGTTTTATCCGCGTGCTGCAGACAATGAGGATATCGCAAAGGTAGATTGTGGATCGATATTTTTGATCGAAATCTGAGGGTGGAAATTTTGATTGTGGATTGAGTCATCAACAATGTGCATAAACATCACCAATCCATGTTTGGCTGAAAATGTTAAGCATTCAGTCAAAATCGATTAGTGATGCAATTCAAATGACGTGGTTCTTAGCATGCGTGATCGCAAATCTTAGCAACAAAAACGTCGACACCAAGCGTTGCAGTATCCAAAGCCCGCGGAGCACCAGCTCAGCGGTTAATTTTTCCCCATGGTCCACTGGTGGACGAAAATGATAACAGCTCTGAACTAATAGCCCTTATACACTTATTCATTAGTAATAAAAGTCACGTCACATAATTCTGAGCACGCATACTCGCAAATCTTCGTTAAAAAGCCTCGCCGCCAGACTTTGCAGCCTCCCTAGGCCGCGCAGCGTCGGCCTAGCCGCTAATACTGAGCTGTGGCCAACGGATGGACGAAAATGATGACGCTTCTGAAAGAAGTACTTTTGAACGCTTCATGACATCAAATCTTACATCTGCAAGACGGTCTGGGCACATACTTCACGTGTGCGATTTTTAGACTGATGATAAGAACGGACTGGCCCTTGAAGTACCGCGAAGTGGTGCCGGGATCTGGTGGTGGAGCTAAAACAGTTCACGTAGATTCTCTGTTTTTGTGTTTCTAAAACTATTAATCTGTCCAGAAGACATATTAACACAGCACCCGACGTCTGGTAGCACTTGCAGTGGCCGACACCGTTCATTTTTACGGCAGCTTCAACATCGACCATCGCTATCGTTGCTCTCGAAGTTGCGGGCATGTTCAAACCTTTTGAAGCATTTTTTCACTAATCCGTCCCGAAAAATGAACGTTATCAGGCCAACGTGGAAAAGCCTTGTTCTTTTTAAAAAAGGAAAATCATTTCGACCCACCCTATTCAACAATGGCACTCCCAATATGCTCAACAATAATGAGACCCTTGTTTCCTTCCGAGCAAGGGGCCCCTCGAGTAGAACACCAGGGGCACATTGCCGGATCCGGTCAAGGGCTGAAGGACCACTCCGTCCCATTGCGAGGTATCTTCTGGCTGTCATTCTAGCGACTCGGGGCGGAATCTTCTGGTCAATTAGGGGGTCATTAGAAGGATATATCGTATCACATTGTTCCCTCCCTGACATGGGAGGCCTTCTGACCCGCGCAGTTCGCTCTGGATCAGCTTAGGAATCCCCAATGACGCAACAAAATGCATGATCACCAAAATTGGTCCCATGATTGTCACACAGGCTACAGTTTCGTGTTTTTCTGTGTTCTTCAGAGATGTTGAGGACCACCTGAACGTAGATTGTAGATAAGAGGGGTCCTAAGCTTGCATTAACATGGCTAATCCATGTCCGTCTTATAATGTTCAAGGTTCGGTCAGAATCGATTGCTGATAAAAAAACTTTGTAATATGGTTCCGCACATACCCGCTCGCAAGTCATAGCAATAGCAGTTTGGGCGTCCGGCGTTGTAGTCTCCATAGGCCGCGTGGCGTCGGCCTGCGGCCGTGACGCTGACCGATGGCCAATAAGCAAACAAAAAAGATGACGCATCTTGTGTATGACGGCTGGGGAACTAGGTAAATCGGCATGTGCATTGAAATGTGGTGCAAAAGTAAGCTAAACACGACCTTAATCTAAAAAATTGGGGGGGGAGAGACAGTAAACACTGCTGGCCCCCCAAAGTAAGCTAAACACGACCTTAATCTAAAAAATTGGGGGGGGGGAGAGACAGTAAACACTGCTGGCCCCCCACCTTGAAAAGAGGGAGGCATGGCTCCCCTCCCCACACAAAGGATCAATGGGTCGGGAGAGGGCTCAGGCCCCGAAAATATACGAAGTGAGTGCGTAAAATTACACAAGAAAACGCATTGGCTCTTTGCAGAGCTGCAAAAAAGCTTACCTAGTTCCTTGCATGGAGTTGGGTGGGCGCATGTTTTACCCATATATTAATACGTGCAGTATGGTTTCAGCCGTCACGCTGCCTTCCAGCTGCTCATTCCTGGGCAAACATGTACATTATCGACGAACATCAGCCACCGTCTGAAAACTTTATTGATACTGTAGATTCGTTCACACAACCTGGTTAGGTCCTCATCTGACATTCTAGTGGTCGCACCAGGCAAAATGCGTTCAAGTTAGCGCATTTTGTTAAGTGTACGGTGGGGAGATAAGAAACATTCGAATCAACAATACCCGGAAGCAGTGAAGTCATTTGTTTTTGGAAGCAATCACTGGCAACCATTCCATAACACGCCAGACCCGTTGTTTCCATCAGAGGTATTCTGGTGAGCAGCAGCACAGAAGACGGAAACCTTCCGGCACAGTTCACTTCCTCTCTTAGTGGCGGCGTCTACTGTAGTAACTGTCACGCCCTCCGCCATAGCTTCCACGGTAGTTTCCGTTGTATTTTGTATCGTCGTATTCTCTGTAGTGGCCATCGCCTCGTCGACCGCCGCCTCCGCCGCGGCGGTCACCACGGTAACGGTCGTGTCCTCCGCCGGAGTGTTTGTCGTAGTAGCCGTAGTGCCGATCGCCACCGTTGCCGCCGCCGCCTCCGCCGCGGCGGTCACCATAGTAACGGTCACCTCCTCCGCCGGAGTATTTGTCGTAGTAGACGTAGTGTCGATCGCCGCCGCTGCCTCCGCGGCCTCCGCCGCGGCGGTCGCCATAGTAATGGTCACCTCCTCCGCCGGAGTGTTTGTCGTAGTAGGCATAGCGTTGATCGCCGCCGCTGCCGTAGCCGCCGCCGCCGTCGCCATGGTCGCCATAGTCGTCATGGTTGTTATAGCTGCGACGGCCGCAGGCGATGCCCAGCAAAGTCGCCAGCAGCACAACCTGGAGCGGAGATCACATCACTGAACAGACGGCCGCACACGCGTGCACCGGGCGCGCGGTGACAGGCGGCGAGAACAGGCGACGACTGCATGCTCCCGGCCCCACCCAATCCCCCACACGGTTTTAGGGAGATCGTGCCTGCCGACCAGTCAGGCAACGTGGAGTGCAACTAAATGATTATAGTCGTGAATATCAATTTGCATAGCTTAGACAACATCAAACCTTGGCTACAGAAGCCAGGCAAGACTGAAAGCCCAACAAATGGCCTGAACAGTGCTTTGGAAAGTCGCTTTCACTTAGTAGGGAAGATTTCTTGACGGCTCTTTAGTGTGCTTATTTTTTGTCACCTTGTCTGACATAAGCTGCTTAGGGGCCTGGCGAGGCGTAAACAAGGCCAACCAGCGAAGACGGTGACGTCATGGCAACTTACTTTCTCGTCACTGAGTGTGACTGGGCACTGATCAGAGTGGACTGGGTCATACGTGCTGTGACATTCGCGTCTAAAAGTTTCCGTCTTAGCTTACAGCTTGTTGTTTTTGGAACCAGTTTCAGACAAGATGGCATAAGTCAATGCCGTCGGATTACTGGTGCGCCCATAGGTCGGACGGTGTCACCATCGCTTCAGGATATGCTGACGAAACGTTTGTCAGCACTCTTAGGCCGATTTGATTAATTAATTTGCATTGCATTACACTGATAAATTTGATTTGCAGCCCTATCAGAGTAAAATCATTGTTGTTCTATTCCACCGCATTTGTAAATGTTTTTTAATGCGTTATGATATGAATGTACATATATATATATATATATATATATATATATATATATATATATATATATATGATAACTGTTATAGAAACGGTGAAAACTTGATGGTACGAACAGCGGTCGCTATCCTTTATACAATGCGTCAACGTTTCGATATATTGCGTATCATCACTACGGCAGGTGAACGATGGTATAAAGTTACAATGAGATTACAATGATGGCATGAAATGGTACAAGTACACTGCGTACATTTAACCGACATCACCAGATGTGACAGAGGTCTGATACTGATGAAGCATAATACACTATTGTGATCTATAAATCTATTTATATTTCATGCTAACTTTGCAACCGTTGCATGGATGTCTTCACGGTGATAAACAATGTATTGAAACATTGACGAATTGTCTAAATTTTAGCGACTGCCACCTCTATATATATGCATAACACCCCTACAATCATTTTTTTTACTTGTTCTTAAAGTCCAAGCATATATATATATATATATATATATATATATATATAGCCGCGATATATATATATATATATATATATATATATATATATATATATATATATATATATCGCCGCGATGCATATGTGGGGTTTCATGAATAAATATACTTTTGCATCCACTGCAACTTGGATGCATTCGGGAGCTGCGAGCTACGGACATTTACCATGCAGGGTGCTCAGGGCTGTCAAAACAGCCGAGGGCATGATGGAGACTGTTCTGAATGTTAGTCAGGTATGCCCGATTCAAAGAAATCCAAAGGACTTCATCGAGCACCCATCATCAGTTTCAAGTTCATGACTGCTGTCTGCGATGTGTGATGGGAAAGCAAGCAGAAGACACTGCATGCAGACTGCTGAGACGGCTGGGTTATATACGGCTGAGTGTAGCCGGGTTTATATGGACATGCAGCCTTGAACCGTGGAGGCAAAAGCCCTCCCCCTCTCCCAATGACCAAAATATCCTCGCGCTCACGGTATTTTGCCTTCCCAGTTGGAGCAATGCTGAGATGGATGAATTATTTTAGGCAACTGGGTATTCTCGTTTGCCGAATGGTATGGATGAGTCAAGTAGACAGGATTGTTCACTGGCAAAAAAAAAAACAACAAAAAACTGCAGAGCCTATACAGCATAGCCTTTACGTACAGCGTATTTCCCATCATAAAAATGTGAGTAAAAACTGAGTCAGTAAAATTCATTTTGCAACTTCATTGGGAGAACATCAGTCCTGTGCTGCTACGTTAGGATGTTCATGCCTTAAAACTTTAAGGCATATATATACATCTCTAATATATATATATATATATATATATATAGATATTATATATATATATATACACATACATAGTGCTAGTCGGTTATGTCCCGCTATGTCCGTTATGTCCGTAGAAAGCCAACGAACCAACGCCTGCACTTACCGTCAGTTTGAAGTAGTTCATCACTGCTGTCCGCGTTGTGTGATGGTTAAGCAAGCAGAAAGAAGACACTGCACACAAAGCGCTGCGGCGGCTGGCTTAGATTCGGCGGAGTGTAATCCCTAATGCAAATAGCATTCAGTAAACGTTGCGTAACGCTGCCCGTGGTGGCCAACCAGGCAAACAACCGGTGTCAATGGCACAAGACTCGCACCGAGGTGAGGTCACCAGCTCCCGGCCATGACATGCGCGTGTGCGATGCTGGCGGATTACTTTCGGACAGAGTGGATAATTAGCTGAGCGGATGGAAAGCACTGTCATGACGATGGCGTAGAGCAGGTTCGAAGCGGTTGCCAGTTCGTTTGTGCAATATCGCGACATGCAGATGTGAAATCCACATTTCTTGAATATCAGTATTGAGCCAGCATAACGGTCGCTGGAATTTGTTCGTGAAAACTTCTTATCTGCAGCGCGCTTTTGAGTCTCCGGGGTTTTGGTGTGACAAAAATAAGTTATGAACGGTAAAGGAAACGACAGTTCAAACATAGGGCAAGGGACAAACAGGGAAACCCAAAGGACAAAGAGAAACGACAATGCCATAACATACAAGGCAATGAACTATTTTTAGTGAAAAATGGCTTCTAAATACGAGCTAGAACATCATCGCATCTGCGCTTCGACTTCTCGGCTGCAACATTGCTTATTTTTTCCCAGAGGTACTCGGGCCAGGGCGACGACACGGATCACAATGCCACACGAACTTGTGACGAACCGCAACTGCCGTCTCACTGCTGTGTACCAACGCAACACTTATCACCTGCCATCGGGGAGAAATATGAGATCGAAACCGGGTCGTTACCAAATCCAGCCACAATCCCCGTTCTCACGGTGCCGGTACCGTTGATTCCACCGGCCGCTAGCTCTCACTCGGCTCGGAGCCCGGCCCCAGCCAAGTGTGCACGCCATGTTCCGATTATATCGAAATCGTAGAGGCTGGTTAGGGTCCACTAAGCCCGCCGTTGTGATCCCGAAGTCTCGCACAAGTGCGCAGCGCGTCGTGTGAGCTGTTTCGTGCCGTCACCCTGACTTGTGTCCATCTCTCACCGGGCCGAGGTCCCAGACCTCATTGCATTACCGATTCTTCGATTCCTCGATCAAATGCAGTGTAGCGAGGTTTTTCTTCAGGGCTTGGTCGATGCACACAAGTTAATACGTCGGCAGTCTGTTATCGAGGGCGCACGCGCAAATGTCTCCTGGAGCGTCCTCCCTGGCTCCCGCGATGTGCAATCGGTCATGCTTGTTCTTCGGGCCGTCCCACAAGATAACTCGGCTTTGTGTGCCTTGGACTTGTTCTGTGCCTGCTGCTGAAGCTGCAAACTCCATTGGATTCCGAATGGCAGATATCCTGTAGACTCCTGTACTTACAATTAATTGGGCACGTAAAAGTAGAACATGGCTATTGAATAAGCTGTCTGGTCTTCAGCATTGCTTCACGTTTTGCTTTCGCGTTTTGCTTAAAGGAAATGTTTCACATTTGAAGATAGTGGTGCAAGTGTCAGATACAGTGTCACAAGCTTACTTATTACCATTGGTATACTTAAGTAGAAAAGACTGCTCTAGACATCGTAAATTCTCTGCTACATAAATATGCTCCTCGATATCCCATTGTCTCATTACGTCATGGTACCTTGCTCAACATTGACTTGAGAGTCAATTGACAAGCCGTTTAATCTGGAAATCGTGCTCACGAACGCCACATATCAACGACTTGACCAGGAGGCTTCTTGCTTATAACAGGTATCTAGGTTCACGGTGGTTGCATGAGAAGGTGTGGGCAATTTGAAATCCAATCTAGAGTTTGGACGTTGTTTGGACCGCATTCGATCCGAATGTCATGACCTAAGAACACCACGGACAGGGGGGCAATTTGACCCCATTGAGATCTTAAAAACAAAGAGAGCTAGTAACACCAAATTCACAGGGTGTGTTGGACCTGTACCTGAGCTATCTTAGGTCAAAGGTTGAGGTTTCCTAGGTCATGACCTCCGGGTCAAATAAGCTCAAACATGGTCAAATTCTAGGTTGATCTCCAAAGGATCCCTAGAACTAGATAACTGTTAAGAACCTGCAAAAGGCCACATGCCCATCTATGGTCAGTTACCTTTTTTGACCTTTTGAAGGTCATGGTGACCACAATCATACAAGAGCGCTTTGAGTTTTGCATCTGGATAGCGACAAATATTACGCTAGGCAGTATGTTCCAAAAAACAAGGATGTTGATCTGGGTCATTCCAGGTCAGTGAACTTTTTGGCCTTTAAGAAGTATATGGAAGATTGCATCATGCGGTTTCTGTTACCAGTAAATGCGAGATGAGCACCAAAAACTAACCTATGCTGCAAGCCTTGGAATAATAAAAACAGGTTGGTTTTGACCTTGGCCTGACCTTAAGACCTGACTTTAAGTCAATGCGATTTGTTCATTCAATTGTTGTACTGCCTAAGAAAGTATTTCAGATATATATGGCTTCGTCTAACACCCCGTTGTTGAATCAGATTGAAAGATTCCCTAGAAATTGCCTTCGCTGAAACCATGGTCTGACTTTGACCTGCCATAGATCAGTGGCTTTACAAGGTACAACTAATTTTTGATGCCAAACTATCCACTATTCAATTATCTACAACTACACAAAATTTTGCGCGGCCTGCAACCGCGCCGTCCGGAAACCATTCCGGAAAAACCTTTGGGGAGAGTCAATTTGACCCCCACCCGAGCGCGTGTTTAACTGTGAATAATCAGCGCGTGTATCGAAACAGCATTTGATTTCCATGCAGAGGTAGATCCAGAGGAGCCGATGGGGCCAAGGGTCCCCCATTGGGTGCCATGAGGTTTTGGTGCCTCACCATGGCATTCCTTTCGAAACAACAATCTTCAAGTTTCAACACGCAACAAATTCCAGTGGCTCTACAAAGGACCCCAAATCTTCATTTTCAAGTCACCCAAATTCCAGCAGCACCAGCAATATCTTTGCCGTGACTTTAAAAAAAAATAATGGTTCGGCCCATTCTGCGAACGAGGAATTGACCAGACCATGATTCGGCTGGGATCCGAAGGGTTCGGCAGGTGCGGCGAACCTTCGCTTCGAGGCACTATAACGCGTTTTTTTCAAGAGGCGTATCATTGAAGACGGCACCACAAAGTTCCACGACCCTCTATTGCCAAGGGGCACTATTTTCCAGGGGGATAGTAATGCCGTACCTTCCGCCTTGACGAAAGCCTGGATCGACCCTGTGGGTGAGAGCGGGGACCAAAACCTTCAATGCGTGGCACCATAATCTTTTTCAAAACGCATCATATTCAAACGGATTATTCAAAGCGTCATCGTTTAAAAAAAGACCGGAATCCGAACGAACCACAATCGCTGTGTCTTTCACTGTGCCAAAATCTTGGACCGCCCGTTCGGTGAAGGGGCACCAAATCCTTCATTTCGGGGCATCGTAAACTTATTCTCCAGATGACACCGAATGCCTGAAGGCACCACAAACGGTCCGAAGCCTGCATTTTCAAGAGACAACAAATAACGGGGTGTACACCGCAATGTCGTGCCTCTCCATCGACGAAACTGCGGGGCCCGCCCGCTCGGCGAAGGGGTACCAAGCCTTCCATTATTCGGGACGCCATGGCAATTATATTTCCTAGAGATACCAATCTAGCGGACCATTGAAAGTGCCCGCCGGCGCTTCCATGTTCAAGGGGGACAGCCATTTCGTGTCTTCCAAGGTCATAAGATCCTGGGTTTAAAACCTTGCTGGGTCAGAGGTATCAGAAGCCTCATCTCAGGGGTTCCAGAGCCTTCATTTCCCAGTGACTGCTAATTTCAGGGAAACACAAATGATACCCGACCCCCGGATCTTTATTTTCACTGGAGTCCTATTCAAGAGCGTCGTACTGTCCAAGGGCCTATGTGAGAGGGGGGGGGTGGCTACAGGGTTGTACCTCCTCTCCCGCCCTCCCGGTTAAGTCTCGGTCCCGAGGGTCCCAAGGGTCCAAGGGCCCGTCGGATCCGACGATTAAACTCCCCGATTAGAGGGTCCGAGAGCCGGGCCGCCGAGATGTCACATGAGAGGATCTCAGCCCGACGGCCCGGGCCCCAAAATGTCAAGATGCCATAGGTCAGGTCCGATGGCCTCTTCCAGCCGATCGGGGGCCCATGAGACAAGGAGAGCCTCTATGTGGGTCAGCTGAACTGAGGTCATCAATACGAACAGTCTTCTGGTCCCTAAGGGCCCCTTTCCCATGCCGGCAAGCTGGGACCTGCAAATGTCAACCAGAAGGCCCTCTTGCTTGGTCGCGGGGGCCTTGAAACAGTTAAGGACCTGTGCCGTTCAAGAGGCCCACAATGCCAATCAGGGGACTATGTCAGCAATGGGCCCCAAGTCGGCCAGAGGCAATTTACTGAACGGGGCGGGGACGGGACCCAAATATCAAAATTGAAAGAAGAAGATGAGAAATGACGATGGCAGGGTTTTCATTCACAACGATACAGTGGAAAAGCGCTGTGACAGTCAGAGGCCCCAGCACTGAAGAGGAGCCCTCCGCGCCGACTCAGTCAGGAGCAGATAAGCCGTCGGCCCGTAATTGATGCCTGCTATGGATAACCCGAAATGGATATCTCGGTGGCAATTATTAATAGATTCCCGTGCATGAGTGGGGGAATCCTTTTTGATCAGTTGGGTCCCTGCGTCAGTCTTGCCCAGATTCCCGGCCAGAGGGCCTGTCGCATCAGGAAGACGACAGTATGATGTATCCCTCAGAGAGCCTCCCTATCGACTAGAGGGGCTCTGTGCCCGTATCACCAGGAAAGCAGGTGCTAGTGACCCCACGTTGGACGGAGTTCCCTCCAGCTCCTGACCGGAAAATTTTGCCCGTCCAATTGCGGAGTTGGCTCCCCGAACCAGTCAGCCACGAGCCATACACCTTACGTCAATGCGTCGCGAGTTCGTGGTGCTACACGTAGTGAACCGCCCCGATATCAGCCACGTATCGCACAGAGGAAACCTACGACGCGGGTGCCTGCTACACGTATACTAAGGCCCCAAAGCTCCATTGGGCTGTCTCGGCGTGTACTTTCGATAGCTCTAAAAGGCTATCGATGGCCCCCGCGCGTGACACACGGCGTTCAGTGTTGACATGCATTACGCTACAGCACATGCCTTTCAGAGACATCGATCAGAAAGACGTGTGGTGGGATTGTTTGGATTGCCGCCCAGAGTCACGTTCATGCTAAAAGTTTGCCAAATCGCTGCTGCTACAAGCTTTGCAATGGATGCAGAAATATGATCTTAGCGGCAGTTATATACCGCCACGATACGCGCCCCATGGCTAGCCATTTTTAAATGCGGGCCGCTGAGAGTGTTGGCGCTTCATCATACATTCCAAGCATACCGGTAGTGGGAAAGAGTAAAGCTTCGATCAGGCCTCTTTTTAACATTCTCGGTCTTATCTTCTATGACGGTTTTAATATGCCTCGATGATATACAACAGTGCCTGACCACCGCTGACACATGCGACTGCCTATCAGTCAGGTCCTCTGTCAATGGCACAATTCCAAAGTTTTTGACGGACTGGAAGGTTTGAGTAACAGAAGTTCGAATTCTCGGAAAGCGTACCAACTGGCGTCACTGACGTAATAAACTACGGTAAAGCCGGTTTTTATCAATTTTTCTTCAAATTATTTTGCGCGAACCAGAAATCAGATACCGCCTGTTTTCCTCGATTGCGGCAATGCAAGCGTTCGGGACACATGTGGATAACCTATACATCATCCTCATACGCACCGACTTCCAGTCGTGGTGATGGGCGAAAGGAAGCCACTTGCATCTATGACACATTAAATTGGTTCTTATATGGAGCCCTGAATCGCACCATGACATAGCGGTGAAACGTCATTTCCACCACGCACACAGCCGTTTACGATCACGAGGCCAGCCTCGAAAGCCGCGACGTCCTTAAGTTTTCATAGCACGTGAGCTTCTCCAGCGTACGGGTTACGTCTCGACAACTGTCAAAGGCTTTAATGTCAATCATCGTATGGAAGCAATTTCTACCTCGCTGTCAATGGCTTCCGAAAAACTGCATCACCGATTCGAGCGTGGCTGTCCCCCCGCGGAGTACCCGAGCTGGAAGCCATGTGTTTAACATGAAGTATATGGAGGAGTGGGATAAATAAAGCATCTGTGAATTGCCCCTCCATTTCGCCTAATTTTGCATCTGTCGGCAGGCTAAAATCGATCTATGATGGTCCGGACCAGTTCTGCTACGAGCTCATGAAGTGGTCAAGTAGTATCTAATTTACCAGCCGCTAGTACAATTCCAGACACATGGAAAAAGTTCACAACCTGTCAAAGGAGCCCCCCCCCCCCCCCCCAAGTAGGACTTCAGACGCAACATCAGTAGACAATGCATCTCACCACTACATGCCTTAGACGCACCCCATGCTTCCGAGCGCCTAGTCGTGTTCCGGAGGTTCCGGGGGCACAACCGGGCTAGCGCGGCATCCACATGTTTTGTGCACTACTTGATCGTTTGGAGCGGAGCTGATGCGACAAAGCACGATAAGCAACGCTGACTGTGTTGCTGACTCTGCTGATGTTGAGTCTATCGATTGTGTTAGGCCTGTCCTTGAAACATTTATGTTTTCCAGCATTTCATAAAATGCCCTAACATGATACATTGGTCGACCAATACTGTTATAATGTCGCTGACAAGACGCCGCCCGCGAACTCATGACATTTCAAGTATGCCTAAACCT
>NW_023597034.1:47070652-47105652 GCF_011947565.3 Pollicipes pollicipes
CATTGGGGACAACAAGCTGGTTATTGCAGGATTAAATCTACAGCACATGACCACGTACAAAATTCGAGGATTAGCACCTCTTCAGTGCTCCTAGTTGCAATAAAATGGAGCGCAGCATTCAAGAGGAATCAAGCGCAAACAGGATTATACCGAGCGCTAAGCCATGCAGTGCATTGCACCAGACAGGTAAAATCAGTACACAAATCGCATAAGCAAACCGCAACAGCTTCCACGGTCCGGAAATCGGGAATCGTTGCGTTGTGTGACGTGGTTGCAGGTCCAGGCACCACCTCGTAAACCGCCTCCCTTGTCGTCATCTGCAGCGGCCAGTGGGCCGCACCACCGTCAGCCTGGACCCCTGCTGAGCTGCTGACGACGTCACGGCTTCCATCGACCTAGCTAATCCGAGGTGGCGGGAGCTAATGTTGGGGCGCCGTCGACGGTCTGGCGGGGGCTGATGCGAGCCAGTCGTGTGGCGCGCACTGCACTGGCACCACCCGCCATGTAACCAGCTATCGACAAAGAGACATCGCCTCACCATCGCCATTTCCAGCGTGGGACTCAGCTCACCCGCCAACCCGCCCAGACAAAGACACAGCCCCCATCCACCATGAGACCGGACCCCATCCAGCATGAGACCGGGCCCCATCCGGCGTCAGACCGGGCCCCATCCAGCGTCAGACCGGGCTCCATCCAGCGTCAGACCGAGCTGCCATCCTGCGTGAGACTGAGCCCGCTTGAGACCCACCTTGTGCGAGGTCCAGCCGCGCTGCTGCATATTCTGGCAGATCTCCAGATAGCTCAGCACGCCGGGCTCCCGCGTGTACGGCCCGGCTGGCGCCAGACCGAGCGCCGGCATCGGCGCCGAGCTCTCCGGCTCGGCCACGCGCCACCCGCGGCCGTACAACGGGATGCCGAGGAGCAGCTTCTCGGCGGGCGCCCCGGCCGCCCGCCACATCCGCACGGCCGACTTGGCGTCCTGCTGGCTGAAGTCGGAGGGGCGCGGCGCCAGCGGTGCGTGGTGGCCGGCCACATCGGGCGTCCAGCCGCCCCGCATATCGTAGGCCATCACGTACAGCCGGTCGGCCAGTCGCGCCACGCGGCCCATCTCGAACGCCTTGCGTGCCTGATAATTGCTGGCTGGCACAGCCACGTGCAGTGGGCGGCCGCCCAGCGCGGCGCGCAGATCCTCCAGCAGCGCTGAAAAGTCGCGCCGCTGCCGGGCGCCGTCCGGGAACTCCCAGTCCATGTGCAGCGCGTCGAAGCCGAAGGTGTCGAGCGCGGCGGCGGCGCTGCGCGCGAAGGTGCGCCGCCGGTCGGCGTCGGGCGGCCATTGCGGCGTAGTCGGTCTTGCGCGAGTCATTCCAGCCGCCGACGGCGAGTTCGGCGCGCAGGCGCGGGTTGCGCCTCTTCAGCCCGGTGAACTGCCGGTAGAAGAGCAGCTCGTCCGGCCGTGAGTGCAGCAGAGCGGAGGTGGCCGGGTCCAGCAGGGCAAAGGCGAAGATGTATGAGGTGCACAGTGAGGGCTCCAGCCGGTCCACCGTCACGCGACCGTCGCCTGAAAGAGCAATAATAGAGGGGCGAGTGAGACCGAGGCTGCGAGCAGGACGACGGGGGATGGGCCCGCCAGGGACCTGACACACCGCTGTCAGGAGGGCGGCGCCAGGCACTGGCATGAGGTCGCCTGGACGTTTTTGGCCTTGTGAGAGGCGCTTCACTGGGTTAGGCGCCTGGCCCGAGTTCCACAAAACCGTTTGGGTTAAAGTGTATATTTGTAGAGATAACTTGCCTATATATGGGGTACACTAATATGGGAGCAACGACGCGTCCACGGCCCAGTTGACAACATCCAGGCGGGCCCGCCATTTTGCATCCTGTAGTGAACGCATTCACGACACCGGACGTGGCCTTTAACGAGCAACGGAGGCCGCCGACCTCGGCGCTGGAGCGCGCAGCCGGGCTGGCACGGCAGCTCCGACCGAGACCACTGCGGGGCGCGGCGGGCAGCTGCGGTCTCACCTCCCCTGAGCCTCGCCCACGAGCCGTAGAAGCAGGCCAGCTCCCTGTCGGCGGCCCAGGCGGCCCCGAGCGGCGCCAGCAGCAGCAGCACCCGCAGAGACAGCGCCATCCCGCTAGCCCGAGCATCGGCGACTGACGACCGCCGGCTGCGGCCCACCGAGCGCGGGCTACCGCGATGGTGGCGCCGTACGGCGGCGGCGGCTGCAGTCATCACGCCGGCGCGTGGTTGAAGGTTATTCCACCAAGCAGTAGAAATATCGTAGGTGCACTGATAAATGTCATGCGAGTTTCAATCTTCGGTCAGACACAGTGCAGAGCGCATGGCACAAGACATCATAGTCATTTCACCGAGAGGTTTTTTATTGTCTGAGAAAATGAGCTAAAAATCAGGACAAACATAGATACTGCGATCAGAGGCTATCCTAATGCAAAATTCCGTTACTCCACGGTCTTTTTCTGTCGATTTGATGCCGCCGATCATTTCACACGATCGGGCAAAAGAAGAGCCAAGAAAACACCTCACTAAAAACGGGATCGAAAAGCATCTAGTTATTGTAAAACCTTCGTTTGAGATAATTCGTTGCGAGTGACTGCGCCATAGTTGTCAAAAGACGAAAAATATGACTGCAGCTAAATAGGTCACACTCAGCAGTTCTTTCAACAACGGCGGAACATCCATAGCATTCGAGTGAGATTTCAGCCATTCGAGTAAGGAAATGAAAGCTGGAATGCTTCAGTAGTCCGAAAGCAGCGTCTTATTGACAGGCGTGACCCGGCGCGTAAGTCTGGCCGCATTAGGTCTCGTGGGTTTTTGGGCTCGGACTCAAGGGAAAGGCTCGATTTGCAGTTAGTTAAATCGGGCTCAGAACCAGACCACTGCCTCAGCATTTGAAAGACAGTGATCCTTGGGTTTAGCCTCAAAACGTCGGGACTCTGGCTCGGATCCATAGTTGGCTTTTCATTCAAGTCGCGACCGTGGTTGACGCCACATTTTGGGAGAAAAACAGAATGACCCAAAAATGATGTGTTTTGATCATATGGGTAATGCATGTTCGAGCAGGGCAGCTACCTTACATTAAGCGGCTCATGTCCGATTTGGCCGGTTCCCGTTGAGTGCCGCTGGGTTTAGTTAGGATGAATCGGCTCGGGGCGTAAGATCTTAAATCGGCCTCTAAAACCTGGTGGCGGCTTCTTTCCTATGCCTACAGTTCGATGACTTTCAACTAATACTTGGATTGAGTGTTTAGAATTTCTTCTCATTATCTCAGTCCAGACTAGAGTCCGGTCCATCCACCAATCCGGTCAATGAATCAGTTCCCTGTCAGCTTCGCCAGGAGCCGGTCCAGGGAACGAAAAACAGCTCGCTTCTCATGTCTGGCCCGTTCGTACAACGGGACTATCGAGGAGCGCATCCTCCAACGACACGCAAGCTGTCTGCTGCCGACACAGCTGTCCGTGAGAGCCAGTCGGCAGTGACACCAACCCACACAGGCCGAGCTGCGGCTTGGCATATATCAGCGTGGTGCAGCGCGACGTTGATGACAGCTGGCCCGCAGCACACAGCCAATATTGCATCAACGAACAACAGCTAGGCCGCAGTACATAGTTAGAGCTACATCACTGAAAGACAGCTGAGCCGCAGTAAATACTTAGTGCTACATCACTGAACGACAGCTGGACCGCAGCACAGTCAGCGCGTTCATTACTGAACGACAGCTGGGCCGCGGTACAAAGTCAATGCTACATTACTGAAAGACAGCTGGGTCGCTGCACACAGTCGGTGATACGTTATTGAACGACATCTGGGTGGCAGCCCACCGTTTCAGCATAACCCCGACAACGCCCAGCTGTCTTCACTGTGAATACCTGAACGTCAAGGTAATGAACTACTTAACCTGCACACCAAATGCAGGTATTGGTCTTCGGAGTGGCCTCGTCTCCCGGCTCTAGCGCGCCGCGAAAATTGCCGAAGGTCAGCCTAGCCAGTACCCCGCTGTTTCTACCCAGTGAAAATCGCTTGGGTGTGTGCGTGACATCCTGTTCGTCGGTACTGCACGGGATTGCAAAAAATCTGGCATTTTGGTCAGCTTTAGTTGTAGTAAGGACTATTCAAATCTGAATTGACCATGCGACAGGCAAACTAGGTACTCTGCGTGCTTTCGTCCCCCATCCACGCCTCAGCAGTATGCGACTCTCTCTCTCTCTCTCTCTCTCTCTCTCTCTCTCCTCTCTCTCTCTCTCATCTCTCTTCCTCGTCTCTCTCTCTCTCTCTCTCTCTCTCTCTCTCTCTCTCCTGTGACTCAGCCCAGCCATTTGGAGTGAGCTGTGCCTGCACGGTTACTCGATTTATGATCCAATGCCGTCTCAAACGTCCGTAAACGTCCCGTCGGGCCACAATATGGCACCAGCTGAGGATGATCGGGCGCGCCGCCGCCGGAGCCGACGGCATCGTTACCAGCCTCGGACGACATCAGAGCTGCGACAGCACTGTTAAAGCCAGCCTCTTGCCGACTACGCCTGTCATGTTTCGAGATACCAAATTCAAGTTTGATGTGATATTTCAATCTGTTCGTGTCGATCGGTTTCCCTGATGATGAAAATCTCCGTTTCCGTTACTCTCCGACAACAGCACCTTTAATCTCACAACATGTGACATGGTCGGTGACTGTTTCCGCACGTATATCACTGAGAAAGCGCAGAAGGTACAACCGAGCACCGCCTCTTTCGCATATCCAGCTTTTGCTTCTATCGCGCGCTAAGCCAAGCCTAAAGGCAGAGCCACGTGGGGATGCATTCGGAAGGCTGTGATAACTTACCAGCACGTATAACTGTTGGGTCATTTATCTTGCAGTCACAGAGTCCCCGCCTGAGACCGGAGCCTGTGTTTCAAAACATCGTGTGCTTGTTTCTTATAATCCTCCTCTCCTCCTCCTCCTAAACGTCCTTCTCGCAATCCAATCAAGGCCATACATTCATGGCTGATGGGTGAGTGCACGTGCGATGTGAAGTATGCGTCATTCATGACGTCATAGACATTACAACATTATGGAAAAGATTCTGAGTTGTGGGTATTATTACACTTCCCACGGGACTGCTATTACCCAAGGCTCGTTTAAACTGAACACAAATCCAATATAACTATGAACATGATTTACACCATCTGAGCGAGCACCGTCCTTCTCAAAGGCGTTGTTCGCACGCTTCGCTACACGTGCTATGATCAAAAGCGTTGTGTGGTCTGATCAGGTTTATTCGATGCACGTAAGAACAGTAAGGCATATGAGAGTACACGCTGTTAGTGCCGCCGAAATCGGAGAAACGCCCGACCTATTTTGGTGGGTTTTATAAACAGAGGACGGTACACATCAAAAATCGCCGTGCATTGTCAAATCAACGGTCCGTTTACAAAGCGCATGGCTTGCCATGACCTGTAGAAAAGTATGATTCTATCTGACGCACATTCCGGGCCCGTGCATAACGACAGGTAACAACAAGTTATATAACGCCAACATTCACGCTCTCAGCACAAGAAACGACCCATTATTGACATCAGTTCCCTTGGCAATGCAGCGAACATGTTACGTTCCAATTTGCTGTAGCTGCCAGCAACAGCCTTCATTCAGGTGAAAGCATTGGTAGGGATCAGAGGCTTTGGCCTGCATTTACCTTTCCATGAATGTTTTGCGGTTATTTCATCTCTAAAACAAGGCAAAATGTGTCTCTTAAAGTATGCCTCAGCATCAACAGATGCAGCACGGCAAAACTATTGTCTAATGCGATATTTTGCTAAGCAGAGCTTTTTGAAATTTTACGACCAAAAATATTGCCATGTTCAGAAGTTTCTTTGTGCAAACGGCCCGACTAGAAAGTACCATTATACTCCTAAGTGTAAATTAAGACTCCAGCTATTTTGGCAACGCAACCAGCAAACGTTCAGTAAATAAAAGATGAAATACGGGTCTGGAGGAGATGGCCCACCTTCCTGCGACTTTAACTCAACACGACTGTTGTCCCAGTGGTCCCGATCCCTTTGAAACGCTTCTATCCATGCGATGCCAGGTTGATGTTACATTAAACTCCACAAACGATGGCGCCTTAGTCCTCGTTATTTCTCCACCCTTACGGCGGAAGCCATGGTTGCCACACAAACATCACCTGGAGCATATCCACAGCACGGCTCATCCAACTCACGCCGATCCCGAGAAGGGATGTACCACAGTAAACATTGTACAACCAACACCCCGCAGTCTCCGTTGAGGTTCCGCCCTGGGTGATGTCCGGTGGTCCCTGTCCGCTCTCGCAGCGTCGCACGATCCTACTGTTGTCACGCACTACTCTTCCAGCTCCCGCGGACCACTGCCCTCCGTGCAATCTCTCGCCAAGCCCAGGGTCCACACCCGCACCGCGGCTGTGAAGGGTGGTGTTGCCAGGCCGACACCCCACACCACTGGCAACATCCACACCAGCGCCAGAGTCGACCGTCCCGACGCCGCCCGCCGGCTCTACACGTGCAGTTCTGAAAGCCGTTCTTGCGAGCTGCACCGGCTGGCGGCGTCGGCTGGCCTCTGCACGGGCCGGCTCGGGTTCCGCGGCAGCGGGGCGGCCACCAGCACGTGTCGCTGCACGAGCGGCACGGCGTCAGGCGGCCGGCCGCCGCGTGGCGGTGGCGGTGGCCGGGGCACGGCGCGCACACAGGCGGCCTCCAGCAGCGCCGCCGGCGGCCGGTCGGCGAACTGCGGCGGCGGCATCGCCGTCCGCGGGCTGTGAGCGCTGCCATCGCGCTTTGGCGCTCGGCTGCCAGGTGGCAGGCCGTTCTCGGCGCGCCGTCGCCACTCGACGCGGCCCTTCTCGCGCTGGTAGTACACCCCGGCCAGTATGAGGATGTTGAGCACGAGCAGCGAGCAGCCGATGGCCACTGTCACGCTCAGCGCCGTGCTGTACACAGAGAAGGCGCCTGGCTGCGGCGGAGGCGGCGGCGGCGGCGGCGGCGGCGGCGCCACCGTTGCGCCCCCGGCAACGCCCACGCTGCCGTCCAGTACGGCGCTGGCGTTGGTGTCGCTGGCGGCGGTGGTGGCGGCCGGCGGCAGCGGCCGCCAGGTGGCCGGCACGGGGCGCACAGAGTCCAGGTACAGGTGCGGCCGCGGACCGTCGTCGAAGAGGTGGTGCTCTGCCTCGGGCCGGCCGGCGCCGCCTCGGCGGTGGATGCCCGGCAGCAGGTCGAGCCAGAGCGCCACCTGGCGCGGCCGGTAGTGCCCCAGCACGCGCGGCGTCCCACCTGGCGACACGCGCGGGCACCGGATCAGCAGGGTCAGGCGCCGGGTCAGTGGGAACTCATGGCACCTCACGCCGTTGTCGACGCCTTGCCAGGGGCGCTTCTCTGGGACGGAGGGGAGGGGCTATCTCAGTTACAAATGCCTCCTGCTGTCTCATTTGTCCCGTACTTTGTCCCAAACGGATGAAAACAAGTCGACATAGGCATGCCCTGGGATCAATGAGCGCTGAGCAGAAATTGGGGAGGGGCTATTATGCCAATTATAAGGTCGTGCGCCTCCCATAAAGTAACGCCAAAAACTATAGTTGCACCCGATCACGCTCTTGTTGCGACTTCATTTCAAAAGCAAGCCTTATTTCTGTCTAATTTACGCCATATTATATATAAGGACGCTATTTATAAACGGCCAGAGCTCCAGGCAAGTCAGGTGCGCTGAGATCACACGTGGTCAGAAAAGACGTCGCCAAAGTGACCGCCCATGGAAAAGGTTTAGCCAGGAAGGTATTTGTAGGGATTGCTGGGCGTAAACATTTCATGCTTCTTGCAGCTACGACGAAGTCGAACATAAATGCTATTTGTACACCGAAAATATAAGTGCTATGTGACTTTCTAAAATGGTAGGGAATACAAAGTTGAACTTCCCAAATGGTTGAGACTTCAATATCTGAACTGACGCCCCAATGGGACCAAAACTGCCGGAGGCGCGTGGGATCTCTGCAAATCCGATAACCTTGCTGCCTGTTAGAAATAACAGAAAGATGGGACATTTTTTGCGTTTCATAGGTAAATTGTGCTTTTTTTAGAAAGTGCAACATGCGAGATATGTTGAGAATTGTGCCGGGAGACAATAAAAAAGCACAATCAGTCCAGCTTTACCTTATTTGTTTTCAAATACTGACAGACCATTCCAGGTGCACTTGCTGACATCAGCGCGCAACGAAAACGCAGAGCGATGCCTGCTTTGAGCACAGTTAGGTTGAACGACTATCTCGTCCGCAGCTTAGAGTGTATGTCGAAAACTTAAAACACACACGAACACACACACACACACACACACACACACACACACACACACACACACACACACACACACACACACACACACACACACACACACACACACACACCACACACACAAATGTCTCGGTTACCGAATGGTTACATTGACAATGCTGATATCACCAAACATCATACCCTCTCGCCAGGCGTGCTCCTAGACTTACCTAGCGCCATGTATTTCTTGTACTGATGCTCATATGGGCTCCAAATTATTTTTCTGTAACGTTCCCCGCTATCGCCTCCGAAGAACACATCCTTGGGCTTGTTGGGATCCCTGTGAAATGTTTACTGGTCAACGTGTTTTAGGCGCACAACAGTCAAATGCAATAGAAATGAGCGTGCTCTTTTTGTCGGCTTGGCACCGGCTTCTAGGTCAAAACCAACCAACGTAGTTATCATTATTGAAACAAATCATTGCTGTTGGACACAACGTGTATCTTTGGAAGGACGGTAGGGCCATTGCTTGATACGGCCGAAAGAGCGCGGTTCGTTATACTACGTCATTACATAATTACTATCCACAGTCACGTGCACTTATCAAACCCAGCAGGCGGTTATACGCCGTGAAAAAGTATTTTTAGCTAGATCACTGAAAGCGTTGGCCCACTCATGACCACAACAAGACACATGAGACGTATCGGCCAGAACCTCGCTTTTCCAATCCGAATAGTTTTGAATCCCTTTTTGAGCATATGCAAGATAATATGTAACGAGGCTTGGTGCCATTTTTTATAGAGGGCAGTTTAATATCTCTTCACCCTGCATCTTGAAGCAGTGAAGTTATAGCTTGACTGATTCACCGAAGTTGTTCACCCAAAATCGTCTAAGATCATTGATAATCTGTTATTTCAGTAGGTCTTCCTTCAACACTGGGATACACGCGAAGTGGGGCTTATGTAACGTGACACCAATGGATGTCTCACGGCAGCGACATAAGTGACGCGAAATTTGCGCCAGGCGCATGGCCTCATTTGTTTCCATTTCGGCAGCTCTGCAGAACAATTGATGTCGATGTCATGAGCCAAAATGGGACCCATCATACGTTAAAGCGCACATATTGCTTTGGAGTGCCAGGAGGCTGGCAACCGCAGAGACCTTCATTCTACTATATATATATATATATATATATATATATATATATATATATATATATATATACACACGTATGCACATATATGTATTTCGCTCAATTACTAATAACGTGCATATCAGTTGCGGTCATAAGGACGGCGTCATTATCACCAGAGGCTCAGCCGGCGGCTTTCACGGTGACAGCACTGCGTGTCATTCCATAATCTGGTGATGAAGAGCATAATTTTGTTTTTAATTACCATCGACCACAATGGGCAGTAATGCGCCACGCTCAGCAGCAAAACTTTAGAGACAAGACCAGCGAATATTTGCGTGGATGTGCACGGTGCACAGCTGAGACGATTTCTTTTGATAACGGGCGACACCAACGTGAACAGCCAAATCAGACATCAGTTACCATGCCTATCAGTGTTTGTGCCGTCTTTAATCCGTTCGCAGAGCTTAGATGCTTAGATGCTGAATGGCCTGGGGTTTGGTCCTTGGACTCTAGCTTCTTCCCCTCGCCAATGTTGACCGCATCTCTCGGCAAGATGCGTGTTACCACCCCGGCTGCAACAGTGCTGCCTGCGTCTGTTACCGGCTGCAACAGTGCTGCCTGCGTCTGTTACCCGGACTTGGCGAAGTTGGTCCAGTAGGTGACGGCGGCCTCGGAGAGTGCGCGGTCCTCTGCCGACCACAGGCCGGTCAGGTGTCCCGGCCGATGCACGAGCGGCTCGCCGAACACGTACGGCAGCTCACCTCCGTATGACTGCCGGGAGCCCTGCGGCGCACGTGGAGCCGTCACGTCAGGGCGCAGCGCGACCTGGTGTGGGTACAGAGCCGTCAGGTCAGAGATCAGGCTCAGACCTCTGGCGCATCGCAATTGAAGGGGTGGGGAAGACCAGGGCAGCATGAGGTGCTCAGCCGTCGTGGTATGTGAGCGACGAGATGATCTGGGAAATGGAAACCCCTGTGCAATTTATGTGTTTGTCATTTGTCAACACGTTACCACGCTACCATGACAAACCAGTGACGTATTTCAAGAATTTTGTTTGAAGGCCAGTCAGGTAGCTTTATGTTATATTTAGCGCTACAGTTTCGTTAGTTAACATTTTCACCAGAACTAACGTGTTACCAGTTACAACAAATAAGTAGCACATGTGGCTTAGAAACCAGAGTAAAAATTACCCAGCACTGTAAGATTCTGAATAGACCAGGGGAAGAAATACGGCAAAATCCATTGTCAGCAAAATATACAGATGCGCGATCGTAACCATATGCTAACAAGTCCGGAGGTCACCAGCATGAGTTTTCCACATCTGACGAAAAACCGTAGCACTCTCGCAAACGCATCCCGACCAGCAGCGCCACAGGGATTTCCAACCGGTGTGTTGATGTGTGTTTTCAAAAACACACCCGCGCGCGAAGTTGATCAAGAATCTTCTGTCTTTTACCTCCTCTTCTCTGATTCTGTTCTATCCCCACCCTCGATCCCATCTCCCAGAAATGTACTCTGGAACCGCCGCGTAGCAGCTTAGACAACGGCAAGGTCGGTAGCGAGTACAGATCCCTTACAAGCCAGAGTATCCCCTCCCCCTCCCATACGGTAGTGGTTCAGCTCAGCCGGAGTGGGGGGCTCTAGCAACTTAATACGGACCAAAACAATCATATCAGCCACGGAACTTTCAGGGAAATTTGCCACCCTTCATCAGCGTATGGAGCTAGTAAGGGAGATAAATGTCAGACCCCAAAGTGCCTAAGCCGTTACAGCGATAAAAGAGTACCAACACGTCACCTAGATACCAAATACGGCACAAACACACATACTCTTCATCTGATAAATATTCCTGCGAGTTCAAAACGGATGCACAGGCGCTGAGCAGGGTGGCGTGAAGAAAGGGCGCTGTTATCACAGTGGTGGCACAAGGCTGGTACAGTGCGGACGGAGAGTGGGGAAGGGGGGGGGGGGGGGCGGGAAGATCCCGTTCACGTTTGCGTTATTTGGTGAGGTGAGAATGGTCTCGCGAAGGCTGACGGCGCGGATACCGGCCGGTTTCGGTAGGATGCGAATTTGCGGACCGGATCCTCGTGCCAGGATCTCAGCATGGCCGAATGTTGGAATGCAGCCCCGTGCACTGACAGAGACTGATGCCTCCGTTTTCGTTCTAGCCCCTCTCTCCCCAGTTTCCTTAACCACCTGTTTGCAGGCCTAGATCCACCACGTCCAGGCATAAATCACCGGTGAGCTGTCGCTGTGCAAGAACAGTTGATCAGACAGACGCTGCAGCTTTTCTGCGCCTTAGGCAGCTTGTGCTTGGTTTTGCCGCGCAGTTATGACGTCACAGTGAGGTGAGGTACGTAAACTAGCTGAAGCCGATGGAACTGGAGACGCACCTCAGCTGGGAGAAGCAGATGTCGGGGAAAAGAGAGGGAAGAGGCATGAGCTGCAAGTCGGCTGGGTTTTTTTGGGGGGAGAGGGGGGGGGGGCGCACTCATTCCGCGTCAGGTTTCATTGTGCCCTTGAGATGAACAGGCATTTGGGACTTAATATTTACCTTTCTCTCCACACCACAGGATTCCGAGACTCACGCGAACCATCCGGCTACCGCCTCCGCCCAAGCGCGCAGTGTTCCCTCCGCCCGTGGCCAAAGTTAAGCCATAGTACGGCCGACGTCCGACTAATTCGGCGCCGGGGTTGGCGGCGGCGGCCGAACGGCCGGCTAATTTCCCAGGCGGCTCAGGGCGGGCCGGCCCGGCGGGCCGCGGCCTGTGGAGGTCCCAGGATCGGGGGGAGACCGGAAGCGGAGACGGGAGAGACGGAGAGACGGCAGCTGGCGACCCGGAGCACGACCCTGGGCCGGCGTCGCAGTCAGCCGGACCGGTCAATAGGTGGATACTGGGCTGGTCAACAGGTGGATACTGGGCGGGTCAACAGGTAGATACTGGGCGGGTCAACAGGTAGATACTGGGCGGTTCAACATGTGGACAGTCACATCAAAGGCTGTGGTCGACACACGCGACCACCGCACACTGCCTATTCTGGTTCAAATGTGACCGGACTTCAGTTCCTGACTGGCTGGAAACGGCCTGATTTTATTGCTTTCTCTTGCCGAATAAATTCACCTGACCATGTGTTATCATTCTCAAATAATTATCTTCTCTGAAATCATTTTCTCAGGCACTTGAGCTCTTTGGTGTCGGTTTCGCAAGTCAACTTGCCAGTGTGTAGGCAGCAATTTTCCAAATCATCATGGCAAGACCAGTCAGAGCAAATTATAAAGTTAACTTCGTGAGCAAACTAAAAAAGCCTGCGTCCGCCGCCGGCCCGTCAGGCACCGGGCGACACGGCGGCTGGTCGGCCGCGTGTCGTCTTTGGTCTGGCAGACAGAAAACGCAGTGCGTCTTTCACTGTATACGGAGCAACACTAAGGGAAAACAATTACCGACATCATCAGCATCATCATAATCACCATCACCATCGCCATCACCACCTCCATCTCCATCACCATCATCATCACCATCACCATCACCATCACCATCACCATCACCTCACCATCACCATCACCATCACCATCACCATCACCATCACCATCACCATCACATCACCACCTCCATCACCATCACCATCACCATCACCATCACCATCACCATCACCACCACCGCCACCGCCACCACCACCATCACCAGCATCACCACCACTACCACCACCACCACCACCACCACCACCACCATCACCACCACCACCACCATCACCATCACCATCACCATCACCATCACCATCACCATCACCACCACGATCACCACCACCATCATCATCATCATCATCATCGCATCGCACGCAGAGACCCACGGATTTGGCCTCGCGAACATGTACGCTTGGATGCCTGTTTTCGAGAGCGTCACTCGCGTATTATTGGATTGCCAGTTACGAGCTGGGCGAAGACCTCTAAACACAAAACAGTCATAAATGAACGGAAAAACGACACAACGGCGCTTTAGAGATACGATGAGCTTGGTAGGTGTCAGCCGAGATCAGGGTAAGCGAGGCATCAAACGGCGGCAACACGGACATTTCAGGCGTTGTTTTTGCAACAACGGCACGACTATCGGAATAATTGTGTTTTCCATTCATAGAGACGTTCCATCATTCGTTACAAAGTTCCATGTATGGCTTTCGTTAACGTATAACTCTTTTTAGAGGTGTTCTAGTTCCACAGGCATTTAGCGGGACGCATTTGTAAGGTTGGTTGGATAGGAGGTTTGACTTAGCCGTGAAGCCAGCGGTGTCCCATCAGAGCAGAGGACATTCTTCAGCCTGTGTTGACACAGTTCGTGAGGTGTCTGAGAGCAGTAACAGCAGAGGGCCCCGGCAGCGGTGCTCGGAGCGGGTCGTTTGGCGGCCGGGCGCCGCAGGGCCGCGTCACAAGGAGGACCGCTGGGAGCACCAGCAGCTGACGGCCAGGGTGCGCCACGCCAGGCTGGCTGGACCGGTCACATGCGGCTATAAGACGGCGCGAAGGTGCTCACAGGCATAACCACTCGTGTGGCAGGCTTAGACTCCCGGCGGGAGGTCACGTTTGCGGTGTGTTATGATAAGAACACCCATAAAAGCCGTCCAGAAACACCCGGGTTAAATCATGGGATTGGTGTCGCGAGCTTCCATACATTACGTAATCGACGGCGGTAAATGTGATAGGAGTTGAGACATAATTCCTTATAGGTACCGCACAAGAGTGTTAAAACATGAGTCGCATGAGAAGGCGGCGCAAATCAAAAGAGCAGCGTGCACACGACGCAAATCATACGCAATAAAGATATCCATATCAGCTTAGAGTAACAACGAATTGTATTGATCAGATGCAAACGTTAAGCATGGTTCGGCTGAGTGATGGTGCTTCAGCATTTGCATCCCTGATGATCTTTCCCTCACTACATTTGTTTGCGTTTTAATGCTGCTGGTCATGCCTAAAGGTTTTAGGATAGTGTGGACGGAGTAAATACATGAATCTGTTAATCGCATATCATGGTAATAAAACGGAGCATTGCATGAGCAGAAACCAATTGCAACCAAATGCAGTTAGGAGCCACGGTGTGTACGGATAGCTAGAGGTAGAGTAAATATATCACAGAAATATTGGCTGCCAGACTAATCCATAAGTGGCACAGTCAGGTGACACAAGGTCTGCCAAAACGCCCGAGATATTTTACGTGCTACCAATGAACAACGGTTGCCGCAATTTTCCTGAAGGTTTTCCTCGTCCCATACGTACACCCTCGAGGCGCACGTACTATCAATGACATCTGCGTGCTACTGATGGCCTCAGATTGCTTGCCATTATCAGAGAACACAAACAACCCGAGGCAATAAGAAAAGGGCAGGCGATGGAACAGCCGAAAACAATTACGAGCAACAGCTCGTTTGCAGTTTTCCAAGGTTTCATTACGCTGACCAATCTTTACTTATACTCGTACATGCTAGATAAATCGCGTGGCTAGGAACCCATGATATGGCTGTCTTACCTCTGAGAGATCTGAGGTCCCTCGGTGTCCACCAAACACGTAGAAAAACGTGCTCCTGTCGTCGGGGAAGAGACTGGCCGTGTGCAAGGCCGGCGCCACAAACTGCGCGTCGCTGAGCGCGCGCACCAGCTCGTCTCGCAGCCGGCGCGGCTGGCGCTGCGCGCGCGTCCAGTCCGTGTACTCGTGTCCGATCACCGACAGCAGCTCGTTCAGGTGGTAGCTGTACGAGTTCTGCACGTAAGTCCGGAGCAGCCGGTCGCGCTGCTCTGGCGTCACACCTGACGTCAGCTGGCGCTCGCCCAGCTGGTGGTCGGCGTCTGATGACGTCACGCCCGTCATCAGGCCGTACGAGGTCAGCCGATGCACGTAGGAGGCCCGGTTGGTGAAGAACTCGTCGCTGATGACGATGCCATCTAGCGACGGGCCGAATACGGGCAGAAAGCGGGGGCCGACGACAGGTGCCGCTAGCAGCGCGGCCAGTGGCTTCGCCCGTAGGCAGGGCAGTAGGGCGGTCTGCGATGGCGTGCAGTTGGTGTGGCGCGCCAGCTGGCGCGTGGCGTTCAGCGGGCCGCTTAGTAGAGCCCACGGAGCCAGTGAGGAGCCGCTCATGAGGATAACTCGATGAAACAGCAGGCCTGGAAAACAGTGTTAACTTTACCTCGATGCGGTCGAAACCAATCTGATGATGGGATGGGAGAGGGTTCGTATACCCCGGTTCAAAAAGCACTCTCATACGAAACTCACCATTTCATAAGTGCAACAGGAGATCGGATGTACTGAATCTCTTTCCGGCTCTAGCGTTTGTGATACAGCATGGAGTAAGCGTTTTTCTGTGTTTGTCTTCGGAACAACTGAAACTGAACTTGTCTGGAACAAGCACTCATCTGGACTAGGAACAAAAATGCTCGCATGATCTTCATGGTGAACGGCATAGTATCGCATTTTCTCGTAAACTGAACGGAAAACTGTAGTTGACATGTCACCGGAAGACCTGCAATATGCCATGCCATTCCCGGTCCGGCTCCTCCTCCGGTCATCAGAGAACAACAGAGGTAGCCTGATGCCATCAGGAAGGGTGAGAGGGACTCACCAAGCAGTATCGAGCCTGACGTCACCAGGAAGGGTGTAAGGGACTCAACGAGCGGTGCCGAGCCTGATGTCATCAGAAGGGGCGGGAGGGACTCACCGAGCTGTGCCGAGACTGACGTCATCAGGAGGGGCGTGGGGAGCTCACCGAGCGGCGCCGAGCCTGACGTCATCAGGAAGGACGTGAGGGACTCACCGAGCGGCGCCTAGGCTGACGTCATCAGGAAGGACATGAGGGACTCACCGAGCGGTGCCGAAGCTGACGTCATCAGGAAGGACGTGGGGGACTCACCGAGCGGCGCCGAGCCTGATGTCATCAGGAAGGACGTGAGGAACTCACCGAGCGGCGCCGAGCCTAACCTCATCAGGAAGGACGTGAGGGACTCACCGAGCGGCGCCGAGCCCAACCTCATCAGGAAGGACGTGAGGGACTCACCGAGCGGCGCCGAGCCTGACGTCATCAGGAATGGTGTAAGGGACTCAACGAGCGGTGTCGAGCCTGACCTCATCAGGAAGGACGTGAGGGACTCACCGAGCGGCGCCGAGGCTGACGTCATCAGGAAGTTGATACAGGCAGCGCCGGCGCCGTGGCCGAACACAGTCACGCTGGTCGGATCGCCGCCGAACGCGCTCACAGTCAGCCGCACGAACTCGAGCGCGGCCACGATGTCGAGCAGGCCGTAGTTGGCCACCGCCCGCACCGGCTCGAAGTTGGCGTTCAGGAAACCTGCCGGCGAGGCTGGCGATCAGACGGCTGCCCCCCCCCTCCCCCCCTTCCCCTTCAAGGCTGGTCGGAATGGCGTATTTGACCCCGGAACCAGTCTGGCCCATAACTGGTCAGACGTGTGATCGGGAGCTGACCCCGGCGCTCGTCAAAATGATGGCTTTGGCCTCAATAGCCGTCAGATCGGCGGTCATGACTCAAGTGCAGGCAATGGTGGTGGCCCAGCTTTGGCGCTGGTTCACACATCACCCAGTCTTGCAGGTCCACTCAGCTCTGATGACTCGCCGAAAGCCGGCCAGTTTAGAGCGGCAACATCGTGCCCGGCTGGTTCCGTGAAGGACCCATTGCCCAAAACGGCTGGTGCAGTCGGCGATGGAGTCGACACGCAAGCTAAACGGACTTTGATGAACGCGCTCGGTGCACACAAATATAAACTAGGCAGTTCTCGACTCAATTCCAATAGATCATATTGTCTCTTGGTGATCTTTTAGGCATGCAGGACTCTGGGGATATCTGCATGCGTATTGCAATGCTGCGACACAGCTGAACGCGTCCAAATGATCATTTCTCGACAGTTACCGCCAGGCCCAATTATGCTGGTCGGGCAAACCGATTAGTTCGTTCTGGGAATCTAGCCCAATGACGCTGATCTACCGAGCCCAGCACCTACATCCCGCCGGTCACAAAACTGTTGAGCTACTGGAGCGTGAAAGTGCACTTTAAAGTGTGCTCACAAACGCTTCCGGCTGAGAGCCCAGCGCTAATACCAGCGCTCCCTGGTGCACCGACAGAAGGCCAACAAACAAAACATAAACAAACAAGAATCGCCCCCTGATGGCTGACGGCTTCGAGTGGGATCCAGCGGCGGCCAGCTGGCGGGCGGACGCCTCGCCGGTGCGACAACAGCTGCACAAACAAGCAGCGGCATCCCAGTTTGCGGCGTAGTGTCTGGCCGCGTGATCGACTACTGGAAGCGACGGGCAGAGCACGTGCCGATCAGTGCGCCTCGGCGAACACCGGTGGCCGCGCGTCGCACGCAGACGCCGGCCGTCCGGCAGCGGACCCGCGCACAGGGGTCCGGCAGCAGATCCGCGCACAATGGCCCGGTAGCAAACCCGCGCCCAGGGGCCCCGGCGGCAGACCCGCGCACAGTGGCCCGGCAGCAAACCGCACACAGGGGCCCGGTAGCAGACCCGCGCGCAGTGGCCCGGTGGCAGACCCGCACACAGGGGCCCGGCAGCAGACCCGCACACAGGGGGCCGGTAGCAGACCCGCGCACAGGGGCCCGGCGGCAGACCCGCGCACTGCCAGTGGTGGGGCGGATCCGGAGAGACTGGCAGTGGCCAGACAGACCCGTTCACTGGCGGTGACGCGGCAGACCATGGCACCGGCAATGGCAACAAGCCTGTACAGCGACGGTTTGCGCGGCAAACTCATACACCGCGGAGGCGGCGCGTCGCCCATGACAGATCCTGTCTTGACATTGGTGGTAACAGACCCGAGAGTGTCAAAGCCGAACACCACAAACAGGTCTGACATATCACCATCACCAGAATGGCCGTCCAGTTTGCTTCCGCTCTGAACCTCTGTCCTGGAGCACATCCACTGACTTATTCGTAACAGGTCTCCATGTAGTCAACATACCAATTCCTCGTCGACCAGTTCACTTAGCATTTAATGTTCTAAACGCTAGGTGAATGTTTTGATGCAATAAGTGTCTGTCGGGCATGATATTTCAAGCGAACTGCCGTCTGCACGTCACGTTGCCATACTGTCGACGGCACGAGAAGGGGCTGGGGTGGGATGGGAGTGGTGCTTGCTGGTGTCGAGCCCGATGTGCTGGAGCAAAACGTTAAAGAGCCGGAAGGAAGCTCTACATGTGTTTCACAACGTCTTCTGGGTGATTTTGCGGGCCAGGGTTTGTCCATGGGGTTTGAAACTTACGCGAAGTGTATCTGCTGCGGCAAATACCTATCAGAGTGCATTTTGCGACACAATACGCATGCCAGGCTGATGTTGGAGCAATTTCCTATTCAGCTGCAGACTTCAGCCGCCCACCCCCAACTCGGGTTAAGGCCCTCCAACTTTGAAAGAAAAGGTGACTTAATCAGGAAAACGCCAATGTATTGGTGCATCTTTGGGGTAGGGTCCGTAAATGTTTCGCGGTTCAGTCACCTTCCTCCAGGTCACTTTGCGAAAATACGCCGGTGGCAGTGCCCTTCTTGCTCGTGAAGCTACATGAGGCTACAAACAGTGGTTGCAAAGCATGAGGGCCGGACTGAGTTGTGCCGGGCCGCTCACGTTCAAAATTGTCTCACTTCTGGAGTAAACCCACCCAGATTGGTACCTTGTTCGTAGCCGTTAAAGGGAGTTTAAGACCATCTTCCACGAAAGTAGAGATGCAGGCAAATATCAGCTAATGATGTGTGTGATGAATGGTGTGTACAACTCTAGTCATTAGGCTGGGATTTCTATCTCAGTTACATACGTCGTGATCAAACCTCTATAAGCGTTTTCAGGCTTAACGACCATTAAAGCACTCAGAAGTGCTGGGGTCCCCCTTTCTCTTTAATTAGACCCGCAAAATTTGCAAACAATCGGGTACAAAAGCCCATACATTCACTTGACTGTGTTATACAACTTACCGAAAACATTCAAGGAATCCATCGCAATTTAAGCATCCGTGGTAGATTCACTGAACTAAGAATGACTGGCGATTTAATTGGCCATTTTGAGATTGCAATGTAGATTATATTCTACACCTTCCTCGCATACACAACAGCAACCTAAGCCGCTGCCATCAGTCATTGGTGCCCATCTTGAGGGCGGCTCTGATCAATGTTATCCTTATCTCATGTTGATCCCGATTATTCTGACCTAAGGCTTTTGTAATGAAAAAATAATACCCACACCAATAAGACGTCATCCAGCACCCATGTATTCTGTTCCAATTGGTAGCCTAGAACAACGTCGCCTGATGTTGAGCGATCTCGTTTGAGCACCACCATAAATGGCTTGTCGTAAGGGAAGGTTAAGCTATTGACGAAATAACAAACAACGTTTTTTTACGACATATGCTAAGTATTTTGCATTAATTGTAACTAAAACACAATCGGCGGACATTATAATTTTAAAGATCCTGTTTGAAAGCCACAGTTATTTCTAATAAGCAAACTCTCGACCATCAGACATTTCAAAAAGAGCAAACAAAGTCTTGTACTCCCCTTAAGTGCCTGGCTCTGATTTATAGTTTATGACAGCACTACGTTGCAACTTTAGTACTCTTAGACAAAAAATGTCGCGCCAAAAAATAATGCATTGTTGAGTTCCCATATTTCACATTTTCGACATTCACATCTTTGATAACTAGATCGCGCGGCAGGGAGGTATTCTGAAACTGCTGCATTTTTAGATCAGTTGAAAATAGAGTCTGGAGAACACATTGCGTCACATTTCACTTCAATGCGTCCAATGGTGTATAACAGGAATATATTTCGACAAAAAGAACGGCACATCTCTCCCACCAACAAAGGCGATGCAGTAAAGCGGTCAGAATCGGTGCAGTGGGAGAGTGGAGTTAAAATATATAATATAATAGAATATAATAGATCATGACTTCTCAGCTACATATATTGAAGGTTGCCCGTTTCTGAATTCTCTTTGTCTCAGCTGTTTGTAGGAAAACGGACTAGTGGCATAATTAATGGGGTCAAAATATAAATCCGGTAAAATATGCCACCTTTTGCGTTATCCGCCGACGACTCCACGTGCATGACCGCCACATGTCTTCACCACTGTTTAGGGAAAAGGGCCGTTCTCTGCCCATTACTGTTCGGCGCCCCAACCCGGTGGTTCGGCCTTGTCTATTGGAGGCCTCTTTTCTGCGCGGACCTCGTCAGTCACGCGTGTTTTTATGCCAGTTTTGTGCCGTTTGATTACCCCTGGGACGAACGGCAGCGCTGGGATAATTTCCTTTTTCCTTTCGGGCATAACTCTTTTCTCGTCTCAGGTACTACCGTATAACCGGCCCCTGTCAACACAGTGTTCTCACAGTCACAGTCTGCTAAGCACTGCATGTAAAATAGGAGTGAAGATGGGATACCTTGTTATTGTTGCCGCGCGCTTTAGCAGCGGCCGGTAATGCTTAGGCTGTTCTTTGTGACGGCATTTCTCCTCCGGAACCTTCCACAGAATTCACACAATTCGCACGATGCCTATCTTTGCGCTCTGCATAGATGAGTCCACGACGGGATCATGATTATCCGATCCCTGGCTAGCAGCCCCACGTGCATTATATGCTGCGTTGCCAGTACCGCCACCGTGCTCGCGGTTGTGCTCGGGGTCGTGCTCGTTCTGCCACCGTGTTTGTCGCCGCACCGCCCTTCGGCCTTTGTGCTCACAGCAGCCGACGGTTGACTGACGATTGCGTGCTGCTCGATGTCGGCGCCACGGCTGCAAAGCACAGCGATTCGGAGTGCCCCAGCGGAGATATGTGGTGGAGCGATTCGGAGCGCCCCAGCGGAGATGTGCGGTGGGGAAGATTGCCTCTTCCCTATCGGTGCAACGTTGAAAAGTGTAAAGGAAGAAGGTCAACTGAGTGCCTTTATCCTGCCTACGTCCTCAATGACAGCTTTGGGAATGAAAGTATCACATGAACCATGTGAAGCACTAGTTGAACCTTCAACCAATGCGCTCCTCGATAACTGGCCCAAGCCCGATGGTACAATCACAAACGTTTGTTTTTTATCCGCACCCGTAGAGGTGCGCACGGTGTTGTCATGACCACGGTGGTCGCGAATTCAAGAAAGAAGCGCAGCTGCTGCTACGAAGCGTTGACACCGCAATCAAAACTAAAAAAAAAAATAATTGAAATCGACATCCTTATCGTTTTCAACGACGCCGCAATTCCACTAACCAGTACTACATTAGACGTAACTAGTCCTGAGGTTTCACAAGAATACGTTTTTGCAATATGCCCCAAAGTTGGGATACTCCCCTTAAGCGGCAACCGTGCAGACGTAAAACATTCGCGAACGTGAAGCACGAGCGGCTCATCACCGATGTCATTGTCATCAGTGCTTTATGAAGGGCTGTGCTGGTGGGGCTACATGGCGCCACCTGCCTCTCACCTTGCAGGAAGGGTGGGCATCATGGGGAATCGAACCCCACACGTCCGGTCTCACAGTCAACCCGCCTTCTCACCGACCTACCAATGCTGTCATATGTGTAGTGGCCTTGCACGCATATGCGGCATGATACCCGATCTCATCTGTCACCATACACAGCCTCAGTCACTCCGTTCAAGTCCTACCAATCGGGTCTCACGGAGGGCGGTCAAGAGGATACGCACGGGCGGCACGGGTGCATCCTAGCGGAGGGCGGCCAAGGGGGTACGCACGGGTGGCACGGGCGCACCCTAGCAACATCGCGGTGAACGATTACGCCTCGTACGAGCGGGCAGTGCGTGGGCCCGGTGGACATACAGTGGCATAACCAGTATTTCGCCCAGGCCGGGGCCAAACCGGGTCATCGGGTCAAAGCCCCTTTGGCTTTGGAAATCGGGTCCCTTTCACCCAAAGGGGTCTTTGTTGCTATCGAAGTCCGGATGTTTTGTTTTGGAGGACTTTTGAGGCTCTATAACTAGTTTCTATGCCTAGGCGGCCGTTTATTTGACGTTTTAGACACCCCTCTGGTGTTATAAGCTGATAAAGGGTAGTGGGGCCTGAGCGGGAGGAGTAATGACCCCAAATGCTTCCACCTTGGACACGCTACTGCTTACACTCACTTCAACGTGCCTGTGCCAATCCACGTGCCTGCGAAAACCACGCTGTTCATCCCAACTGACTGTAACCCATGAGGGCACGCAAATCACGCGGGCCCTTCCTGTCATCCCATTGTGGTCAGGATGAACACCCGCTCGCCTCGTAGCACGAACGACAACAGGCTGCAGAACACTAGTTGCGCGCGTATAGCAGGTGCAGGTAATGGCCCACTGAGCTCGGCACCGCAGTTTACCCTCCGAGCCGGCGCCTCCAACGGCGGATGTTAAGTGCCAGCGGGCCAATCCGTTCGCGTGCCAGGGGTCAAGACATACATGGAAGACCCATGGCCGCCCTCGCGACTGCGAGCTTGCTTTCACTTCCGGGCTCTAACCTGACCTTTAACTCTAACGGATTGAGTAACCCCGCTCTAATCATAATTCACTGTTGGTCGCCCGACATGTGCCAAAGTGAACCCGTTCTCTTTCAGCGTTAAAACTGCGAGAGCGCAGCACCAGAGGTTGAAAAGCTGCGCTAATGTGTTCACTAATGGGCACAGAGAACGGTGCGTCAGTGCGAGAAAATTACAGAGGCGACGGTGGCTCGATGTCTGACGGCGTCGGGATAATCAGGACCTGACTAGCGGTGATGCATGGACAACTGAGCTCCACATTTAACCGCGAAGACGGGTCCAATGATTCTGGTGGTTAGTGATCATGTGTGCATCACCTTTTTGAGATCGATATCCAAGTGCTGGGATTATTTTTTTTTAAATTGGTGACAGTGGCTGGAGCACTGATCCAATAAAGCACCACAATACGGGCAGCCAGGATACAATACGAAATGACAAATAATAACACCGGCGTAAGGAAATGGTCGGCGGCATCGCGACGAAAAAAACACGCTTCTGGCGCACCAACTGGCGACAAAGAGGGGAGCAGTCCACAGCTCGTGGAAGCGGGGGAGATGGCAGGGGAGCGACGTCGCAGGGTCCCTCACCGAGCAGACCGAGTCGGTAGTTGAGGGGTGACGACCACCACGGCACCGAGGCCGGCCAGCACAGACCCGTCGAAGGCGTTGCCGGTGCCGAAGTCGAACGACTCCCCATGGACGTAGACCATTACCGGATAGCGGGCTCCGGCTGGATCTCCTGAGGAGTAGAGACGACTCCGGGTAATGGAGACAGATGACGCGCTGTTCCAAGCTCACCGCCTGCGGCGCCAGCCACTCCAACCCGTACAGATTTGCGCTGACTTTGCGAAACTCAGAGTTATGGACTTCTTAAAATTCGGAAAAACCGGCCGAATTTGAAAATCCTCTCGCCCGCACGGAAAGTTTCCCGAAAGACCTCGCTCAAACTCACAACCGCGATAGGAATTTTGTGCTTCATCCGTTGCACATCGCCTGCGGCCATTTGTTTGGGGGCTGCAATGGCGCCGCGTAGTGGTCAAAGGACGCAAATTACGATTTGCATAAACATGGCGAATTTCACACAATCGATGCCGCTTTACGCATGTGCCGAGTGCAGCAAAATAGTTCAGTGCTTCCTGCGCATTGTTGATCATGCAACACTGTACAGCTTTGGACCTGGGGTTCGTCATTTCGTGCGCAAACAAAAGGATATTACAAACATCGGTGTCGCAAGTCACAAACATCACGCTAACGTCAAAAGCATTCGATAAGCGAAAGTGCCGCCTTAGTCTCAGACAGACGTGGTCAAACGACGTTGAGTCATGCATATAACGTTGGTGCTCAACAAGTTTTGGACTTGGCATTTTGCATTTGGCATTTTGCATTGAGTGTCGCGTAACTACGTTTGCAATGTGCGCAACCACTTCGTAATTCCGTGGCATAGCTTGAGGTGTAGTTTTCGGAGATACCATTGATGGGGATAGAAAAGTGGTCAGGTTAAAAGCTAAGAGAAAGGGATGCTTCTTGTGTAAGGCCTACCTCTACCATTAGCATCCGATCGTGTAATTCGAAGACAGAGTTTGAATATTTGAATTCACAGCGCGATAACCAACAGAGATATCAGTGCGGATAAACGACTTGGGACAACTCTTAAAGCGAAGTGCACGGGACCACTACGTGCTACACGTATGGAACGTGACTTATGTCCAATTCCCTGTTCAGCCTAACCTTGCGTTAATCTGCCTCTAAAGCCGCAGCAATTGACTTAAAAAATAATGCATTGCAACCTGGAAAAATGAGACCTTCTTCGTAAAAGGGACTCCCATGCAAACATCGCGAGGCCCGCTGCCGCGCAACCGGCTTTCGAAACAAGCACGAGTTATCATATCTGCGCTAAAACATATCGAATAAGCAAAGCTTATGAAAAACATCAATAGCCCGCACTCCATTCTAGCAAAATGAGCAAAACGCATCATTGTGATTATACACACTTTTGAAATATGGATATTCCTGCCCCTTAAGGAAATCATCATGGACATCTTGTCTCATTGTGTGTGCTTTCTCGCAGCGCATCGGCAACAAAGCAGATTTAACGCCCATGGTAGTTTTATCTTAAGCCTTCAACCTTTACGATTATTTTTTGTTCCTTTTTTCGGCAAGACTAGGCACCACGCGTCTGACCTGCCTCGAGTTAGTTCTTCAGACTGCCTTCAACTTAATACTAAGCACGCTATTGCCCGGTACGCGTTTTTCGCAGCACTGGTGGCAGCCACAGAAAACGCATATAATCCCGTGTCAATCCATGCTCCCTAAACTGTTCGGGTTCTCCGATTTTATAGCCAAACAATTTTCAGGCAATGCCATCCGACAATTTTCACACAATCGCCACCCATCAGTGAGCCCCATGCTGGTCGGGCCTACACAAACCGCCAGCACCAAAACACTGGCAGGATGCATCCGTACGCCTCCCGGAAGGCGAGTGGATTCATTTGTTTAGATTTGCATTTACAAATCATCATAACGCGCCTTTTATCGCCTCGCTCGTCCTTCGCCGCAAACGCCTTCCACTCGTCGTGCCACTCTGACAAATTGTGTTGGCGGATTGTGTGCAAATCATGTAAACCAGGGCCGGAGGTAGGAGAGCGGGGAAAGGCGTGCCGATGCTTATCTATGAGGATGCAGTCAGAGGTCAAGCATCCGGAACACATATTTCGAGCGTTGATTTTCGCTGCAATTAGACGGGGATCGATCTGACCACTCAGATTTCGGCATCTGTAGTCGCGACATCTTTAGTCGCGACATCTTTAGTCGCGACGTTTGTTTCCAGTGACCAAACTGATCACCGGGACTTACACTCTCTGTTGCCACAGGAAAGTTCCTGACATATCATTATTGATTCATTCAGAGGTAAGAGCGCAAACACAGCCATGTTGTAATAATGTGTGTCGGTGAGCATAAGTGACGCGTTGCGCAAAACAGATATTCGATTTCCCATAAAGGGATGCACGTACCACGCACATAAATTGCTTTATTGTCAGTGGTAGATGCAGAAGCAAGCAGTCAAGGTGAGATTTCACGACTGGTTGAGTTTTGGTTAAGGTCTTCTAGTTTGCACATCTGAAAAAATTCATCTCGGGCAGCTCGCATGCATCTCACGTAACTTTGTTAAGGTTTTGATGCACTAGATATTGTCCACGCCTCACTTTAGTTCCACATCGACCGGGTGTACCCATAGACCGTGGAAGGAACATTCAAATCAAGTGGCTCGTGATTCGCACTGATATTCTTCCGAAAAGCTGTTCTTGTAGACCCCTGTGGATGATGTCAGCTCATTTTTTAGCAAGCAAGGGAAAATTTTGCTTCTGTAAATTTACCAAGACCCGGCTTAAACTGTTTGCAATCTATTCGAGCCATGCGTGTTCGAACGTACGGGATATGCTTGCGTAGCATTATGAAAACAGCCAGAAAAAACATGACTCATTACGTCTCCACAGAAAGACAGGTTCACCCGCAACAAACCCACACTCAGCGGTCCCGCGCTTCTGCGTTGCGCCCACACTAGCGCCAGGAGCGAACGGCAGCGGTGGCGCGGGCGCCACGGTAGCTTAGCGCCGGTTGATATCACGCCGTTGTGAACTCCAGAATTAGGCTCTCCGAACCCACAGCGGCGGCCGTCCCCCGCCCTTCATCTATTTGACCATCTCGCGCTCTCATGAGTTATTCTCATGATCCCTCTATGAGATGGCTCTTTCGCAGGCCGGTCACGCGGCAATCCCCGTTGCCATGGTGACACGACCCGTCTGAGGGTCGCGACCGCCCGGCCGCGACAGCAGTGGAGCGAATCGTCAACTAAAGAGCTCTGCACCCGATCAGTCCTTCCAAACAGGCTGACTGTTAGGGCACTGAGCGCCAGGCTGATTTTCGAAACTAAATGATAAAATCTGACTTTTCGCAGCGTGGATTATAATACTCAATCATATTCTGGCAGCGTTAACGTTTGGTGTAATTTCACATGCCCGTCGCCCAAATTCAAGTCTGCTTTTTTACGGTCTTATAATGATCGAGGGGTTTATTGATATTACGTGTTTCATAGTTATGCACCTACACTTAAGGGAAAGATGTGTCAGATATATTTTCTTGACAAGTCGACTGAACTTGATGCTACAAATGGCCAAGATGCCTCTGGATTGAACACACGCTCACATTTAAACTGGTGGTCGATCTGGCTGAACGTTATAGCATCATAGTTCAGCCAAAGGACAGACCAAACTTGAAAATTGACTAGGAAACGAGCTTGCCAACATTGCCATCAATCACCCATCCCATCACATACACAGTGATGGATGTACATGCTCCGCGCAGTTTGAAGACTACGTGTTCATTCAGTGTCCGGGAGATGTGAACGAGCATTGTTGTTAGGGGTGGTAAAAGTGTGCTTTTTGTCGACGACAGAACTTTAGGAAGCGTATTCCATTATGAAAATCACGTGTGCGCTTCGAGCCCCATCTCAACCGTCATCAATCTCTCTCCCACACTTTGGGCATGTCCAAGCCCGACGAGACATGTGTGGTGTGGTGGGCGTCTTTCTCCGTGTCCCAAGAAGAACATTGCGCTGAAATTTGTCAACACCTTTACATCAGGCTGCTATTTTTTTCTGAACAACATACCCCTCCCTGACGTGGGAGGATGGTCTAATGCGACGTCGGTTTTCTGAGGCTTTCTGTGAATACCAGTCCGGTATGTCGTGCGTTCGCGCTCAAAGCTTTGGTAGCCTCTGGGACATCCACTACGCATATATTGACACTAAAAACATGCCTCTGGCGTTTCTGGTTTTGTAGCGACGCTTTTTACGAGCACTGCAAGACGACCCACGGCCGGCGGGGGGCGGGGGGGGGGGGGGGAGCGGCAAGCGAGTGCTTCGCAGACTGCGCGGAGGGCTGACACATTAAATGAAGCCATGCACCATCAATATGGGCTTAAAGCAGACAAAACTACATGTCACTAAACTTGCAATTGAACAAAGAATACGCCTTTTTATGTTCTATGCCTCTGCGCTGTTTTGATGTACGAATGTGCATTCAAATCTGAAATAGTTTCATCTCAGGTAAATTTGGTCTTGACTTGGTCTAGTGGGGTCAATTAACAACAGACCAATCGATCTCGATTAGTCTGTTCTTGAGATCTCGTTAAAGACAAAACATGTTTTTTTGCGAGGCTCTACCCTTTTTAGTCTGCATTTGCATGGGATCCCCCTTTCCCCCTCCTGGAATAAAATTGTTGGCAACCATCCTTGTTATTAATTTTACATATGCTGGTGTCATCAGCTCCATTTTAGATCATGTTGAGTTGGGCCCCTCGATGCTGGTCCCCCTCCGCCCACACAGTTCTTCTAGCTAGAAGATTACAAAATATATGAGAAAGAAACCAGCTATAACAAAAAATATGTTCTCTGGGCGTTTTTACTGACCATGATCAGTATGCTGCTAAAAATTATAAATAAAGCAAGCCAATCAAAAATAGAAGTTGCCTGTAATCTGAACCACATGGACTATATCTGTTGACAACCAAACGTAGGGAGGGAAGGTCGTGAGGCCTACAGGCTGCTATCTCCTCCCTCATCATGCATACATTATACATTATACATGCATGCATTGGCACTCATGTCATTATGCCACCTCCACACGAACTATTTTGATTTCCACTATCAATGTAGGCTGCACATAAAGTAGGCTGTCTGTCTTCACAAACTGCATTCATAGTGTACTTTGGGTTCCAATAGAACAATTTTCCCATTCAGTGTTAACAGAAGCGACAACGAAAGGTATCAAATCCGAATCCTTGCAAATGTAATGCTCATGAGTGCAAGGACACAATGTGTGTAAAAGAACACTGCAGAATGATTCACTTACAGAGCTTTCCTGTTACAGTGGGGGTGCTATCATCATCGAATACAGCCAACATTGTCCTCAAAGATAGCTAAGGGATAATCTTTCACTGAGCTCCCATGGTATTTGGACTACAAAACTATTCAAGTCTACGTGTTGTCTGCCCAGACCAGACACGAGCGCTGCTAGACGGCAACTGTATTATCCCGCGAAGCGAGCGGGCGGCGCCGACTCCGGCGGGTGGCGCCCCAGGCAGTACACCGCCATTCGGGGCCGCGGCGTACCAAAGTGCAGCAGCACTGGCGGCGCGAGCAGGGGCGGTCTCAGGGGTACGCCAGTAACATCATGATGCATCTCCCCCCTTGAGGAAATGCAAATAAATGTATAATATATAAAAAACGCTTGCGAAACGAAATTATTGGCGACAGACTGCTGCTTCCCTGCTGCTTCCCTGCTGCTGCTATGCTGCTTCTGAGGCTGCTGCTTCCCTTCTGCTTCTCGGACTGCTTCTTCTCTGCTGCTTTCCAGCTGCTTCCCACCTGCTTTCCTGCTGCTTCTCTGCTGCTTCTCTTTGATGTCTCTCAGAAAACGCGGCCACTGCGTGTTTTACGCGGACTAAAACTGAGCAGTGGCGTTGGACCTTGTGTCTGGGGCACTTGCGCGTCGCAGGGCTGGGCCGCAGCTTCTGTCAGCGGCGGCAGCGACAGCGGCGGCGCCGCTTTCGACACGGGCGACGGCACAGCTGGTGGTGGCCGTGGCACCACCGATCGTGGTGCAGGCGCCGGTTCGCGCGGCTGCGGTTGCAGCAGCGCCGGTGGCGCCACCTCAGCATGGCGGCCAGAGAGGAGGTCTGGAGCGGGCACCCTGTGTGCAGAACAGTCAGCACGCCGCGCGGAACCGTGCTGTGTCAACACCTGAAACGGAGGGATCTGCATCAGATGACGTCGGTTGCGACGATAGCGAGCACCCTTGAGCTCCACAAGGTAGCTGCGTCTAGAGAGCTTCTCTATGACGGTGGCGGGCTCGGACCAGCTTGCTTCCTTCTCCGTCTTGATCCGAACATGATCCCCGGGCTGTAGCTGCTGAAGATCGCGGGCACCGTGTCTCCGGTTGAAGCATGTCTCCAGCTTCTTCTTCCTCTGCCGATCTCGGAGTTTGGCATGCTGCCATGTCGCTTCTCCGGTTGGCTGAGCGATGGGGAGACGAGATTGAAGTTCGCGTCCCATCAGGAGACGGGCTGGGGAGTATCCGATTGCTTCCACAGGCGTCGTGCGGTAGTTGAGGAGGGCGAGGTGGGGGTCCCTCTGGCGAAGTATCCACTTGGCGGTTCTCACGGCCCGTTCAGCTGCTCCGTTGGAAGACGGCGTGTGCGGGTCTGTGATGCGGTTTGTAAAGCCGTAGGACGCTGTGAAGTTGGCGAACGAGCTTGAAGTGAACTGCGTTCCTCCGTCTGTTGTCACGAGGTCTGGTATCCCCAAGCGGGAAAACAGGCGCTTCAGACGCTCGATGACTGCGCTGCTGGTGAGACTCGGGAGGCGTTGTATCTCCAGATACCTGCTGAAGATGTCCACCGTGACGAGCCAGTTGCAGTTGTTGAAGTGGAAGACGTCTGCTGCAACGTGCGTCCACGGTCTTGATGGCGTTGGGGTTGTCACCAGTGGCTCAGCGTGCTGGGCTGGCGCGTTCACCTGACAGAACGAGCAGCTCTCGAGATGACGCTTCAGGTCGATGCTGAGTTGAGGCCACCAGATCGATTCTGCTGCCCTCTGGCGACACTTGTTCAGACCGAAGTGTCCGTCATCATGTAGTCGGGTGAGCATTTCATCTCGCAGACTCGGAGGGATGACGATGCGTCGCCCGTGCATCAGCAGTGTACCACACGTTAGGTACAGAACGCTCATCTCTCCCCGAGAGGCGAAGTAGTCCAGCAGGTCGGGATGCTTCGCTCCCTCCTTCCAGCCAGAGAGAGTCTGCTGAACTACGCGTTGTAGGGGTTCGTCTGCTTGCTGCGCCTTGCTGATCTCCACCAGACGCTGCGGTGTGGCGGGAAGATCGCTGAAGATTCTCTCACAGAATCCATGTATGTCTTCTTGAAGCACAGCGCTGATTTCATCCTGCTTCTGGAGCGGGTGACGTGAGAGGAAGTCGGGCACCAGGTGCTGCTTTCCTGGAACGAAGACCGCTGTGGGGTTGTATCGCATCAAGCGCATGAGCATGCGCTGGCATCTGATGGGCGCATCCACGAGATTTTTCGTGTTAACCAGCGGGATCAGAGGCTTGTGGTCCAGATGCAGCTCGAACGACGGCAGTCCGGACAGGAACATGTGCATTTTCTCGCACGTCCACGTCGCGGAGAGTAGTTCCTTCTCAATCTGGGCCCATCTGGTCTCTGGGTCAGTCAGGCTTCTGCTGCAGAACGCCACGGGTTTGAAGACGGAGCCGTGCTTCTGGAGAACACATCCTCTGATGCCGAAACTGCTGGCGTCGGCGCTGACCACCGTCTCTCGTGCTGGATCGTAGAACGCCAGAGCTGGAGCTGAAGTGACGGCTGCTTTCACGTCATCCAGCGCCTGCTGCTGCTGTGGTGTCCAGATATATGCTACGTTCTTCCTCAGAAGCTCGTTCAGTGGTCTTAAACACTCCTGGATGTGTGGAACGAACCTGCCCAGGAAGTTGATTACTCTGAGCAGAGACCTTAGTTCATTGACATTCTTCGGTGGTTGGAGCTGCTGGATCGCTTCGAGCTTCTCTTCGTCCATGCTGATGCCGTTCTTGCTGATCTTTATCCCCAAAAACTTGACCTCGTTCTTCCGGAACTCACACTTTTTCCTGTTCAGCTTGAGGCCAGACTCGTGGATCCTCCTGATGACGGCCTCGAGACGTGCGTCGTGGCTGGCAGCATCTCCGAACACCACGGTGTCGTCCATGTAGACGATGACTCCGGGCAGTCCGTCCAGCATCTCCTCCATCTTCCGCTGGAAGCACTCCGGTGCGAGCGAGATCCCCATCGGCAGTCGCAGGAACCTCTTCCTGCCGAACGGAGTGATGAACGTGGTCATCTTGGAGCTCGCCTCGTCCAGCGGGATCTGGTAGAAACCGGAAGAGGCGTCCAGCTTGGTGAAGAGCGTCGCGCCACTCAGCTTGGAGGTCAGCTGCTCCAGAGTAGGGATCGGGAACACCTGTCGCTTCACAGACTGGTTGAGTCTCTTGTAGTCAACCGTGATGCGGACACCGCTGCTCTTCGGCTTCGGGACGGGGACCAGCGCAGAGACCCAGTCCGTTGGCTCGGTCTCCGACGTGATGATGCCGTGATGCTCCATCTTCTTCAGCTCCTCTTCCACCGGCTTCATCAGTGGCAGCGGGATATTTCTTGCAGTGGCAAGGGCGAATGGAACAGCATCTTCACGGAGCTGAATGCTGACCGGTGCTGTCTTCAGGAGACCTGCCTCTCCGAAGACGTCTTCGTTGACTTCACCTGTGAATCTCAGTACGCCCAGGCGCGAGCAAGCAGACCTGGAGAGGAGATCATTAGCTGAGTCAACAACGTAGAACACTTCAGGCTCGGCTTTGTTCTTGAACAGGAGTGTTCCGTGCATCTTTCCTTCTACTTTTAGCACGCTACCAACACTTGTCAGAGTATTTGAAGCATGTTGAAGCGGCGGCAGTTTCAGCTTCTTGTACGTTTTCAGCGTCAGAATGCTAACATCAGCGCCAGAGTCAGCTTTGAAAGCGACTCGTTGACCATTTAGAAGGACTGAAACTCTCCATGGCGCGCAAGCTTTGTCTGCTTCGTCAACAAAAATGTTGGGCGGCGATAGTTCTTCAATGGACTCTGTCCGCGCACTCGCTCTGACACCGTTGGAGCGACAAACATACGCAAAATGATCCATTTTCTGACAGTTGTCACATATTTTTCCCTTAGCAGGACAATCTTTCGGAGACGCATGACGTGCTCTTCCACAGTATCTGCATGCTGTTGAAAAGTCGATACGCTGACTATGCTGTTGCCGTTGCGCGGTGGAAGGCTGCGGTTGACGTCTGTACTGCTGGCGCTGCTGGCGCGGCTGCCTGTGCCGCGCCGGTGCACAAACACTACTGATATCAGGCGGATCAGAGCTGTCACGGCCGTTCACGATCTCGACATTACGCATCATCGAAATGACGGTATTTGCAGACACTTCCTCCTCTAGTGACTTCAGCTGAATTCTACGGGACAGCTCCATGTCAGACATTCCTGAGATGAGACGATCTCTGATACGCTCATCAGCGTCAGCGAAGCTGCAATGCTCAGCTAGAGAGAACAAAGCTCTGATGTACAATTCATTAGTCTCGCTTGAGCTTTGAGATCTAAGCTCGAAGTTGTGACGCTCTGCAATAAAGTTCCTTTTCGGAATGAAGTACCCGTCTAGCTTTGAGGCAACAACTTCAAAATCCTCCTTCTGCTCAGCAGTAAGCTTAAATATTGGTACGATATGCTCAGCCTGCGGACCCATGCTGTAAATCAACGCAGCTACTTGAACGTCACCGTCCTCTTTGTGTAGTCCCGATGCCAGTCTGTAGCGGACGAACCGATCACGCCAGGTCGGCCACCTCTCAGGCGATGTGAAGTCGAATTCCTCAGGAGGACGAAATCCAGGCATCTCGACTTGGTTCACAACTAACACTGTTTAAATTAATGTGCTGCTTATGCTTGCTTAAGCTTACTCTAGGTTCAATGCGGCTGCGCCATATTCAAGTCCACGTGTTGTCTGCCCAGACCAGACACGAGCGCTGCTAGACGGCAACTGTATTATCCCGCGAAGCGAGCGGGCGGCGCCGACTCCGGCGGGTGGCGCCCCAGGCAGTACACCGCCATTCGGGGCCGCGGCGTACCAAAGTGCAGCAGCACTGGCGGCGCGAGCAGGGGCGGTCTCAGGGGTACGCCAGTAACATCATGATACAAAAACCGCGTCTTATTGAAGTAAACCTCTTGGTAAAGGAGAGGCCATGGAGCCTGTACAACCCCACCCCAACCCCTCCTCATTGCCGACATTGGCTACACTCACCTTGTATTGCCTTCCCATTGTTTAAATGACAACAATACATTGATGACATGTTTGCATTTCAAGCAGGGGCATAGCTTGTGAAGGCAAGCTTGGGGGAAAAGTGAACAAATATGCAGTCGCCCCAAAAATATGTATGCCTCCTAGATTGGCGTAATTCTTCACTTACTTTGAGGATGGATGGAGCCCTGAACTGAAAGGAAACTTCGCACACCCCTGATTTGTAGATACATGGGACTGGTAATCATTATCAGGACAGGGGCAAAAATGGTATTAACTGACACTTCAGAATCATTCTCACCTCCCGAGGCAGGTACTCATGGCATGTAATGTGAATCTCGCATGCAAAGTCGCAGCGCAATGAACGTCGCCGCCCGCCCGATGCTAGTGACATCGCAACGATTAAAACATGACCTTGTGGCCAGAAGAATCCCCATATCTAGGTCTTTTCAACATTTTATACTGTCTAGTCTGGGAAACGGAGAGCCGTCGGGTAAAAACAGCAAATCGGCCGACCGTCCGAGCCAGAGAAAATACGCTGATCTGTCGCTGATCCATCACCAAGTCGAGCGACCAACTACAAATCAAAGGATATATTTGTCGCCGAGATGGGATGAAACCAAAACATATGCCATGTTGCCGTGTGGTAAGATAAAGGGTCTTTACTGAAAGCTTTGCTTGTGCTGAGGGACGAAATGTAGTATCCTGGAGACAAACTATCTGTGTGTGGAGACCTCATGTCACGTTGTACAGTGTGCGCTGTATGATTTTATCGTGGCTGTCACCAAAATTTCCGGTCGAAAGCACGTGCGACAATAAGCTTCGCGTGACAACATACACTTTCATCGCCCACCTCATCAATCAGGCCGGCAAGTTTTACCATCCCTGATTCTCCCTCCGACACTTAAGGACGTATATGACGTTGAAGGCGCCTTTCATCGGTATATGACGTTGAAGGTGCCTTGCATCCGTATTCGACGCTGAAAGCGCCTTGCATCGGTAAATGACGTTGAAGGCGCCTCACATTGGTATATGATATCAAAATAGAACATCCTGAAGGGAATGAAACGGATTAAACGAATGCCAGCTGTATGAAAGCATACCGTCAGGGCTCGTAAAGAAATTCAACCCTCGTCCTGATAGGGGAGGGGG
>NW_023597034.1:47111349-47140061 GCF_011947565.3 Pollicipes pollicipes
AACATGCCGCAGACCTGTTGCAACAGATCACAAGAGTGATCCCCCTTTCGAAAGCATTTCACGACAAACGTATGGAGTGGGCCCCAAACGCAAGTGTGGCTGAAAATGCAAACGCGCAAAATGCATGCAAACGCTCAGCATGCAGTGGCGTCTGAGGCTCTCGCAGGTGAGGGATATCAAACGGCTTCCAGCAAGTGCAAGACTTTCAGGCTGTGCTCTTCCGTTCAATATGCACCTATTTCGCTTCAACTGATGCGAAGTTTATTTCAATACCTTTGGAGTCTGTTCAGGTGATATTTGTGCTCTCACGCTTTTTTAAATACTTAATGCTGCTTAATAATCTTTACACCACTGCCTTATTCTTATTTCTCTATTTATTGATTCATTTTGCTCAATTTGAGCAGTTTTCACGCGCTCTTTCACGATCATCTCGAAGTGACGATACACTTAGTACAGCTTCACCTAACACGCGCTCCGGTGGGGTAAAACTGACCCCTCGAAAGGCTTTTCCGGAATGTTTTCGAACAGCGCAAGTTGGCGACGCCGAATTTTGCATAGCTATAGATAATTAAATAGCGGATCTCTGAAATAAAAAAATGAGATGCACATTGTAAGGTCACTAACCTATGGCAGGTCAAAATCAGGCCATGGTTTCAGCGAAGTAAACTTTTGGGGAGTCGTTAAATCAATTACAAGAACGGAGTGTTAGACGAGGCCACACATCTCTGAGATACGTTCTTAGGCAAACAACAACTGAATAAACAAGTTGTATAGACCTAGCGTCAGGTATGAAGATCGGGCCAAGGTCAAATCCAAACTGTGCTATTGCCCTAGGGCTTGCTGTATGGGATAGTTTCTGGTGCTCATTTCAAATTCATTGACAACAGGAGTCGCATTATACATTCCACGGATTTTTAAAGATCATAATAGGTCACTGACCTCAAATGACTCAAGTCAACATGTTGTTTTAGGAACATACTGCCTAGCGTAATCTTAGTCGCTTATTCAACTGCAAAACTCAAAGCAGTATTGTATAATTTTGGTCAACATGACTTTCAAATAGTTAAACAGGGCTTACCTTGAATGAGCGTTTGAGCCTTTGCTTTAAACAGGTATCTGGGTTCTGGGAGGCACTTTGAAGACCAACCTGGAAATTGCCCTTGCTTGATCTTATTTGACCAGGTCATGACCTAGGAGCCTCAAATCTTGACCTAGGTGAGTTCACGTACGAGTCAACACACCCTGTGAATTAGGTGTCTCTAGCTCCCTCAGTTCCTGAGGTCTCTGGGGTTTGGGTTGACCTCCCCACCCGAGTGAAGGGTATCTAATCGGCCACTCGGGCGCGTGCTAATAAATTCACTGTACAAAAATCGGCTCGTGGAACGGTGGACTTGGTGGGTAAAGTTGGTGAGAAATCTTATATTTTCACGCAAAGTTTGTTGCTCAAAACATTTTTGACGGAAAATGTTGGTAAAGACCACGAAAAAATAATACAGTGCACAATGCAGAACCTAACATGAGACCTCCCTATATAGATATTGAAGCCTGGTACGTTCAGGATTTTTAAAACACTTTAGGATCAATGGGTTTGTTAGGTTAGCTGTATTAGCTCATCCCCCCTCCCTCCAACGGACTTAAGAGGCTCACAACCCCGTGTATGAACTCGGTCAATAACGGTGTCGGCTGCACGCGGTCCGCGGAATCATCGGCTGCTTGCCGCTGCCTGTGCCGGTCGTGGATCACCGTGCAGTGTTCCTAAAAAACTTCAGATTTTTCCTTTTCAAAAACTAGAAAACTAGGAATACGTTTATGGTGTTAAGGCACGCGCAAGAGATGCCCAAAATGTACTGAAAAATCGGTCGTGCCTGCATGGCATGTTGGAGAGTTCTCTTCTAAAGATCTTAGGGTGCGAGTTGATGCCCCCTCCCCTATCAGGACGAGGGTTGAATTTCTTTACGAGCCCTGACGGTATGCTTTCATACAGCTGGCATTCGTTTAATCCGTTTCATTCCCTTCAGGATGTTCTATTTTGATATCATATACCAATGTGAGGCGCCTTCAACGTCATTTACCGATGCAAGGCGCTTTCAGCGTCGAATACGGATGCAAGGCACCTTCAACGTCATATACCGATGAAAGGCGCCTTCAACGTCATATACGTCCTTAAGTGTCGGAGGGAGAATCAGGGATGGTAAAACATGCCGGCCTGATTGATGAGGTGGGCGATGAAAGTGTATGTTGTCACGCGAAGCTTATTGCCGCACGTGCTTTCGACCTGAAATTTTGGTGACAGCCACGATAAAATCATACAGCGCACACTGCACAACGTGACATGAGGTCTCCACACACAGATAGTTTGTCTCCAGGATACTACATTTCGTCCCTCAGCACAAGCAAAGCTTTCAGTAAAGACCCTTTATCTTACCACACGGCAACATGGCATATGTTTTGGTTTCATCCCATCTCGGCGACAAATATGTCCTTTGATTTGTAGTTGGTCGCTCGACTTGGTGATAGATCAGCGACAGATCAGCGTATTTTGTCTGGCTCGGACGGTCGGCCGATTTGCTGTTTTTACCCGACGGCTCTCCGTTTCCCAGACTAGACAGTATAAAATGTTGAAAAGACCTAGATATGGGGATTCTTCTGGCCACAAGGTCATGTTTTAATCGTTGCGATGTCACTAGCATCGGGTGGGCGGCGACGTTCATTGCGCTGCGACTTTGCATGCGAGATTCACATTACATGCCATGAGTACCTGCCTCGGGAGGTGAGAATGATTCTGAAGTGTCAGTTAATACCATTTTTGCCCCTGTCCTGATAATGATTACCAGTCCCATGTATCTACAAATCAGGGGTGTGCGAAGTTTCCTTTCAGTTCAGGGCTCCATCCATCCTCAAAGTAAGTGAAGAATTACGCCAATCTAGGAGGCATACATATTTTTGGGGCGACTGCATATTTGTTCACTTTTCCCCCAAGCTTGCCTTCACAAGCTATGCCCCTGCTTGAAATGCAAACATGTCATCAATGTATTGTTGTCATTTAAACAATGGGAAGGCAATACAAAGTGAGTGTAGCCAATGTCGGCAATGAGGAGGGGTTGGGGTGGGGCTGTACAGGCTCCATGGCCTCTCCTTTACCAAGAGGTTTACTTCAATAAGACGCGGTTTTTGTATCATGATGTTACTGGCGTACCCCTGAGACCGCCCCTGCTCGCGCCGCCAGTGCTGCTGCACTTTGGTACGCCGCGGCCCCGAATGGCGGTGTACTGCCTGGGGCGCCACCCGCCGGAGTCGGCGCCGCCCGCTCGCTTCGCGGGATAATACAGTTGCCGTCTAGCAGCGCTCGTGTCTGGTCTGGGCAGACAACACGTAAACTTGAATATGGCGCAGCCGCATTGAACCTAGAGTAAGCTTAAGCAAGCATAAGCAGCACATTAATTTAAACAGTGTTAGTTGTGAACCAAGTCGAGATGCCTGGATTTCGTCCTCCTGAGGAATTCGACTTCACATCGCCTGAGAGGTGGCCGACCTGGCGTGATCGGTTCGTCCGCTACAGACTGGCATCGGGACTACACAAAGAGGACGGTGACGTTCAAGTAGCTGCGTTGATTTACAGCATGGGTCCGCAGGCTGAGCATATCGTACCAATATTTAAGCTTACTGCTGAGCAGAAGGAGGATTTTGAAGTTGTTGTCTCAAAGCTAGACGGGTACTTCATTCCGAAAAGGAACTTTATTGCAGAGCGTCACAACTTCGAGCTTAGATCTCAAAGCTCAAGCGAGACTAATGAATCGTACATCAGAGCTTTGTTCTCTCTAGCTGAGCATTGCAGCTTCGCTGACGCTGCTGAGCGTATCAGAGATCGTTTCATCTCAGGAATGTCTGACATGGAGCTGTCCCGTAGAATTCAGCTGAAGTCACTAGAGGAGGAAGTGTCTGCAAATACCGTCATTTCGATGATGCGCAATGTCGAGATCGTGAACGGCCGTGACAGCTCTGATCCGCCTGATATCAGTAGTGTTTGTGCACCGGCGCGGCACAGGCAGCCGCGCCAGCAGCGCCAGCAGTACAGACGTCAACCGCAGCCTTCCACCGCGCAACGGCAACAGCATAGTCAGCGTACCGACTTTTCAACAGCATGCAGATACTGTGGAAGAGCACGTCATGCGTCTCCGAAAGATTGTCCTGCTAAGGGAAAAATATGTGACAACTGTCAGAAAATGGATCATTTTGCGTATGTTTGTCGCTCCAACGGTGTCAGAGCGAGTGCGCGGACAGAGTCCATTGAAGAACTATCGCCGCCCAACATTTTTGTTGACGAAGCAGACAAAGCTTGCGCGCCATGGAGAGTTTCAGTCCTTCTAAATGGTCAACGAGTCGCTTTCAAAGCTGACTCTGGCGCTGATGTTAGCATTCTGACGCTAAAAACGTACAAGAAGCTGAAACTGCCGCCGCTTCAACATGCTTCAAATACTCTGACAAGTCTTGGTAGCGTGCTAAAAGTAGAAGGAAAGATGCACGGAACACTCCTGTTCAAGAACAAAGCCGAGCCTGAAGTGTTCTACGTTGTTGACTCAGCTAATGATCTCCTCTCCAGGTCTGCTTGCTCGCGCCTGGGCGTACTGAGATTCACAGGTGAAGTCAACGAAGACGTCTTCGGAGAGGCAGGTCTCCTGAAGACAGCACCGGTCAGCATTCAGCTCCGTGAAGATGCTGTTCCATTCGCCCTTGCCACTGCAAGAAATATCCCGCTGCCACTGATGAAGCCGGTGGAAGAGGAGCTGAAGAAGATGGAGCATCACGGCATCATCACGTCGGAGACCGAGCCAACGGACTGGGTCTCTGCGCTGGTCCCCGTCCCGAAGCCGAAGAGCAGCGGTGTCCGCATCACGGTTGACTACAAGAGACTCAACCAGTCTGTGAAGCGACAGGTGTTCCCGATCCCTACTCTGGAGCAGCTGACCTCCAAGCTGAGTGGCGCGACGCTCTTCACCAAGCTGGACGCCTCTTCCGGTTTCTACCAGATCCCGCTGGACGAGGCGAGCTCCAAGATGACCACGTTCATCACTCCGTTCGGCAGGAAGAGGTTCCTGCGACTGCCGATGGGGATCTCGCTCGCACCGGAGTGCTTCCAGCGGAAGATGGAGGAGATGCTGGACGGACTGCCCGGAGTCATCGTCTACATGGACGACACCGTGGTGTTCGGAGATGCTGCCAGCCACGATGCACGTCTCGAGGCCGTCATCAGGAGGATCCACGAGTCTGGCCTCAAGCTGAACAGGAAAAAGTGTGAGTTCCGGAAGAACGAGGTCAAGTTTTTGGGGATGAAGATCAGCAAGAACGGCATCAGCATGGACGAAGAGAAGCTCGAAGCGATCCAGCAGCTCCAACCACCAAAGAATGTCAATGAACTAAGGTCTCTGCTCGGAGTAATCAACTTCCTGGGCCGGTTCGTTCCACACATCCAGGAGTGTTTAAGACCACTGAACGAGCTTCTGAGGAAGAACGTAGCATGGATCTGGACACCACAGCAGCAGCAGGCGCTGGATGATGTGAAAGCAGCCGTCACTTCAGCTCCAGCTCTGGCGTTCTACGATCCAGCACGAGAGACGGTGGTCAGCGCCGACGCCAGCAGTTTCGGCATCAGAGGATGTGTTCTCCAGAAGCACGGCTCCGTCTTCAAACCCGTCGCGTTCTGCAGCAGAAGCCTGACTGACCCAGAGACCAGATGGGCCCAGATTGAGAAGGAACTACTCTCCGCGACGTGGACGTGCGAGAAAATGCACATGTTCCTGTCCGGACTGCCGTCGTTCGAGCTGCATCTGGACCACAAGCCTCTGATCCCGCTGGTTAACACGAAAAATCTCGTGGATGCGCCCATCAGATGCCAGCGCATGCTCATGCGCTTGATGCGATACAACCCCACAGCGGTCTTCGTTCCAGGAAAGCAGCACCTGGTGCCCGACTTCCTCTCACGTCACCCGCTCCAGAAGCAGGATGAAATCAGCGCTGTGCTTCAAGAAGACATACATGGATTCTGTGAGAGAATCTTCAGCGATCTTCCCGCCACACCGCAGCGTCTGGTGGAGATCAGCAAGGCGCAGCAAGCAGACGAACCCCTACAACGCGTAGTTCAGCAGACTCTCTCTGGCTGGAAGGAGGGAGCGAAGCATCCCGACCTGCTGGACTACTTCGCCTCTCGGGGAGAGATGAGCGTTCTGTACCTAACGTGTGGTACACTGCTGATGCACGGGCGACGCATCGTCATCCCTCCGAGTCTGCGAGATGAAATGCTCACCCGACTACATGATGACGGACACTTCGGTCTGAACAAGTGTCGCCAGAGGGCAGCAGAATCGATCTGGTGGCCTCAACTCAGCATCGACCTGAAGCGTCATCTCGAGAGCTGCTCGTTCTGTCAGGTGAACGCGCCAGCCCAGCACGCTGAGCCACTGGTGACAACCCCAACGCCATCAAGACCGTGGACGCACGTTGCAGCAGACGTCTTCCACTTCAACAACTGCAACTGGCTCGTCACGGTGGACATCTTCAGCAGGTATCTGGAGATACAACGCCTCCCGAGTCTCACCAGCAGCGCAGTCATCGAGCGTCTGAAGCGCCTGTTTTCCCGCTTGGGGATACCAGACCTCGTGACAACAGACGGAGGAACGCAGTTCACTTCAAGCTCGTTCGCCAACTTCACAGCGTCCTACGGCTTTACAAACCGCATCACAGACCCGCACACGCCGTCTTCCAACGGAGCAGCTGAACGGGCCGTGAGAACCGCCAAGTGGATACTTCGCCAGAGGGACCCCCACCTCGCCCTCCTCAACTACCGCACGACGCCTGTGGAAGCAACCGGATACTCCCCAGCCCGTCTCCTGATGGGACGCGAACTTCAATCTCGTCTCCCCATCGCTCAGCCAACCGGAGAAGCGACATGGCAGCATGCCAAACTCCGAGATCGGCAGAGGAAGAAGAAGCTGGAGACATGCTTCAACCGGAGACACGGTGCCCGCGATCTTCAGCAGCTACAGCCCGGGGATCATGTTCGGATCAAGACGGAGAAGGAAGCAAGCTGGTCCGAGCCCGCCACCGTCATAGAGAAGCTCTCTAGACGCAGCTACCTTGTGGAGCTCAAGGGTGCTCGCTATCGTCGCAACCGACGTCATCTGATGCAGATCCCTCCGTTTCAGGTGTTGACACAGCACGGTTCCGCGCGGCGTGCTGACTGTTCTGCACACAGGGTGCCCGCTCCGGACCTCCTCTCTGGCCGCCATGCTGAGGTGGCGCCACCGGCGCTGCTGCAACCGCAGCCGCGCGAACCGGCGCCTGCACCACGATCGGTGGTGCCACGGCCACCACCAGCTGTGCCGTCGCCCGTGTCGAAAGCGGCGCCGCCGCTGTCGCTGCCGCCGCTGACAGAAGCTGCGGCCCAGCCCTGCGACGCGCAAGTGCCCCAGACACAAGGTCCAACGCCACTGCTCAGTTTTAGTCCGCGTAAAACACGCAGTGGCCGCGTTTTCTGAGAGACATCAAAGAGAAGCAGCAGAGAAGCAGCAGGAAAGCAGGTGGGAAGCAGCTGGAAAGCAGCAGAGAAGAAGCAGTCCGAGATGCAGAAGGGAAGCAGCAGCCTCAGAAGCAGCATAGCAGCAGCAGGGAAGCAGCAGGGAAGCAGCAGTCTGTCGCCAATAATTTCGTTTCGCAAGCGTTTTTTTACATATTATACATTTATTTGCATTTCCATAAGGGGGGGAGATGCATCATGATGTTACTGGCGTACCCCTGAGACCGCCCCTGCTCGCGCCGCCAGTGCTGCTGCACTTGGTACGCCGCGGCCCCGAATGGCGGGTGTACTGCCTGGGCGCCACCCGCCGGAGTCGGCGGCCGCCCGCTCGCTTCGCGGGATAATACAGTTGCCGTCTAGCAGCGCTCGTGTCTGGTCTGGGCAGACAACCACGTAGACTTGAATAGTTTTGTAGTCCAAATACCATGGGAGCTCAGTGAAAGATTATCCCTTAGCTATCTTTGAGGACAATGTTGGCTGTATTCGATGATGATAGCACCCCCACTGTAAACAGGAAAGCTCTGTAAGTAAATCATTCTGCAGTGTTCTTTTACACACATTGTGTCCTTGCACTCATGAGCATTACATTTGCAAGGATTCGGATTTGATACCTTCCGTTGTTCGCTTCTGTTAACACTGAATGGGAAAATTGTTCTATTGGAACCCAAAGTACACTATGAATGCTGTTTGTGAAGACAGACAGCCTACTTTATGTGCAGCCTACATTGATTAGTGGAAATCAAAATAGTTCGTGTGGAGGTGGCATAATGACATGAGTGCCCAATTGCATGCATGCATGTATAATGTATAATGTATGCATGATGAGGGAGGAGATAGCAGCTGTAGGCCTCACGACCTTCCCTCCCTACGTTTGGTTGTCAACAGATATAGTCCATGTGGTTTCAGATTACAGGCAACTTCTATTTTTGATTGGGCTTGCTTTATTTATAATTTTTAGCAGCATACTGATCATGGTCAGTAAAAACGCCCAGAGAACATATTTTTTGTTATAGCTGGTTTCTTTTCTCATATATTTTGTAATCTTCTAGCTAGAAGAACTGTGTGGGCGGAGGGGGACCAGCATCGATGGGGCCCAACTCAACATGATCTAAAATGGAGCTGATGACACCAGCATATGTAAATTAATAACAAGGATGGTTGCCCAACAATTTTATCCCAGGAGGGGAAAGGGGGATCCCATGCAAATGCAGACTAAAAAGGGTAGGAGCCTCGCAAAAAAACATGTTTTGTCTTTAACGAGATCTCAAGAACAGACTAATCGAGATCGATTGGTCTGTTTTGTTAATTGACCCCCACTAGACCAAGTCAAGACCAAATTTGCCTGAGATGAAACTATTTCAGATTTGAATGCACATTCGTACATCAAAACAGCGCAGAGGCATAGAACATAAAAAGGCGTATTCTTTGTTCAATTGCAAGTTTAGTGACATGTAGTTTTGTCTGCTTTAGCCCATATTGATGGTGCATGGCTTCATTTAATGTGTCAGCCCTCCGCGCAGTCTGCGAAGCACTCGCTTGCCGCTCCCCCCCCCCCCCCCCCGCCCCCCCGCCGGCGTGGGTCGTCTTGCAGTGCTCGTAAAAAGCGGTCGCTACAAAACCAGAAAAGCCAGAGGCATGTTTTTAGTGTCAATATATGCGTAGTGGATGTCCCAGAGGCTACCAAAGCTTTGAGCGCGAAACGCACCGACATACCGGACGGTATTCACAGAAAGCCTTCAGAAAACCAACGTCGCATTAGACCTTCCTCCCACGTCAGGGAGGGTATGTTGTTCAGAAAAAAATAGCAGCCTGATGTAAAGGTGTTGAGTACAAATTTCAGCGCAATGTTCTTCTTGGGACACGGAGAAAGACGCCCACCCACACCACAAATGTCTCGTCGGGCTTGGACATGCCCAAAGTGTGGGAGATGAGATTGATGACGGTTGAGGATGGGGCTCGAAGCGCACACGTGATTTTTCATAATGGAATACGCTTCCTAAAAGTTCTGGTCGTCGACAAAAAGCACACTTTTACCACCCCTAACAACAATGCTCGTTCATCATCTCCCGGACACTGAATGAACACGTAGTCTTCAAAACTGCGCGGAGCATGTACATCCATCACTGTGTATGTGATGGGATGGGGTGATTGATGGCAATGTTGGCAAGCTCGTTTTCCCTAGTCAATTTTCAAGTTTGGTCTGTCCTTTGGCTGAACTATGATGCTATAACGTTCAGCCAGATCGGACCACCAGTTTTAAATGTGAGCGTGTGTTCAATCCAGAGGCATCTTTGCCATTTGTAGCATCAAGTTCAGTCGACTTGTTAAGAAATAATATCTGACACATCTTTCCCTTAAGTGTAGGTGCATTACTATGAAACACGTAATATCAATAAAACCACCTCGATCATTATAAGACCGTAAAAAGCAGACTTGAATTTGGGCGACGGGCATATGAAATTACACCAAACGTTAACGCTGCCAGAATGTGATTGAGTATTATAATCCACGCTGCGAAAAGTCAGATTTTATCATTTAGTTTCGAAAATCAGCCTGGCGCTCAGTGCCCTAACAGTCAGCCTGTTTGGAAGGACTGATCGGGTGCAGAGCTCTTTAGTTGACGATTCGCTCCACTGCTGTCGCGGCGGGCGGTCGCGACCCTCAGACGGGTCGTGTCACCATGGCAACGGGGATTGCCGCGTGACCGGCCTGCGAAAGAGCCATCTCATAGAGGGATCATGAGAATAACTCATGAGAGCGCGAGATGGTCCAATAGATGAAGGGCGGGGGCACGGCCGCCGCTGTGGGTTCGGAGAGCCTAATTCTGGAGTTCACAACGGCGTGATATCAACCGGCGCTAAGCTACCGTGGCGCCCGCGCCACCGCTGCCGTTCGCTCCTGGCGCTAGTGTGGGCGCAACGCAGAAGCGCGGGACCGCTGAGTGTGGGTTTGTTGCGGGTGAACCTGTCTCTCGTGGAGACGTAATGAGTCATGCTTTTTCTGGCTGTTTTCATAATGCTACTCAAGCATTATCCCGTATGTTCGAACACGCATGGCTCGAATAGATTGCAAACAGTTTAAGCGGGTCTTGGTAAATTTACAGAAGCAAAATTTTCCCTTGCTTTGCTAAAAATGAGCTGACATCATCCACAGGGGTCTACAAGAACAGCTTTTCGGAAGAATACTCAGTGCGAATCACGAGCCACTTGATTTGAATGTTCCTTCCACGGTCTATGGGTACACCCCGGTCGATGTGGAACTAAAGTGAGGCGTGGCAATATCTAGTGCATCAAAACCTTAACAAAGTACGTGAGATGCATGCGAGCTGCCCGAGATGAATTTTTTCAGATGTGCAAACTAGAAGACCTTAACCCAAAACTCAACCAGTCGTGAAATCTCACCCTTGACTGCTTGCTTCTGCATCTACCACTGACAATAAAGCAATTTATGTGCGTGGTACGTGCATCCCTTTATGGGAAATCGAATATCTGTTTTGCGCAACGCGTCACTTATGCTCACCGACACACATTATTACAACATGGCTGTGTTTGCGCTCTTACCTCTGAATGAATCAATAATGATATGTCAGAAACTGTCATGTGGCAACAGAGAGTGTAAGTCCCGGTGATCAGTTTGGTCATTGGAAACAAACGTCGCGACTAAAGACGTCGAAATCTGAGTGGTCAAATCGATCCCCGTCTAATTGCAGCGAAAATCAACGCTCGAAATATGTGTTCCGGATGCTTGACCTCCGACTGCATCCTCATAGATAAGCATCGGCACGCCTTTCCCCGCTCTCCTACCTCCGGCCCTGGTTTACATGATTTGCACACAATCCGCCAACACAATTTGTCAGAGTGGCACGACGAGTGGGAGACGTTTGCGGCGAAGGACGAGCGAGGCGATAAAAGGCGCGTTATGATGATTTGCAAATGCAAATCTAAACAAATGAATCCACTCGCCTTCCGGGAGGCGTACGGATGCATCCTGCCAGTGTTTTGATGCTGGCGGTTTGTGTAGGCCCGACCAGCATGGGGCTCACTGATGGGTGGCGATTGTGTGAAAATTGTCGGATGGCATTGCCTGAAAATTGTTTGGCTATAAAATCGGAGAACCCGAACAGTTTAGGGAGCATGGATTGACACCGGATTATATGCGTTTTCTGTGGCTGCCACCAGTGCTGCGAAAAACGCGTACCGGGCAATAGCGTGCTTAGTATTAAGTTGAAGGCAGTCTGAAGAACTAACTCGAGGCAGGTCAGACGCGTGGTGTCTAGTCTTGCCGAAAAAAGGAACAAAAAATAATCATAAAGGTTGAAGGCTTAAGATAAAACTACCATGGGCGTTAAATCTGCTTTGTTGCCGATGCGCTGCGAGAAAGCACACACAATGAGACAAGATGTCCATGATGATTTCCTTAAGGGGCAGGAATATCCATATTTCAAAAGTGTGTATAATCACAATGATGCGTTTTGCTCATTTTGCTAGAATGGAGTGCGGGCTATTGATGTTTTTCATAAGCTTTGCTTATTCGATATGTTTTAGCGCAGATATGATAACTCATGCTTGTTTCGAAAGCCGGTTGCGCGGCAGCGGGCCTCGCGATGTTTGCATGGGAGTCCCTTTTACGAAGAAGGTCTCATTTTTCCAGGTTGCAATGTATTATTTTTTAAGTCAATTGCTGCGGCTCTAGAGGCAGATTAACGCAAGGTTACGCTGAACAGGGAATTGGACATAAGTCACGTTCCATACGTGTAGCACGTAGTGGTCCCGTGCACTTCGCTTTAAGAGTTGTCCCAAGTCGTTTATCCGCACTGATATCTCTGTTGGTTATCGCGTCTGCCATCTGGTCTACCCACCCGTGGCAGGGTGGATCCGAGTCGCTTCAGGCGCCCACTATTTGTTCTCGATAGGCATGACCTGCGGTCGGTAGTACCGGCCGTGCTAAACGTCAGCTGAGGTCAGTGGGCAGGTCGGACCGTGCCAGGCATTGTGGCACGGTAAACTTTCGCCACCAAATTCTGGCACTGCACTGTGAATTCAAATATTCGAAGTCTGCCTTCGAATTACACGATCGGATGTTAGTGGTAGAGGTAGGCCTTACACAAGAAGCATCCTTTTCTCTTAGCTTTTAACCAGACCACTTTTCTATCCCCATCAATGGTATCTCCGAAAACTGCATTTCAAGCTATTCCACGGAATTGCGAAGTGGTTGCGCACATTGCAAACGTAGTTACGCGACACTCAATGCAAAATGCCAAATGCAAGATGCCAAGTCCAAAACTTGTTGAGCACCAACGTTATGTGCATGACTCAACGTCGTTTGACTACGTCTGTCTGAGACTAAGCCGGCACTTTCGCTTATCGAATGCTTTTGACGTTAGCGTGATATGTTTGTGACTTGCGACACCGATGTTTGTAGTATCCTTTTGTTTGCGTACGAAATGACGAAAGCCAGGTCCAAAGTTGTACAGTGTTGCATGATCAACAATGCGCAGGAAGCACTGAACTATTTTGCTGCACTCGGCACATGCGTAAAGCGGCATCGATTGTGTGAAATTCGCCATGTTTATGCAAATCGTAATTTGCGTCCTTTGACCACTACGCGGCGCCATTGCAGCCCCCAAACAAATGGCCGCAGGCGATGTGCAACGGATGAAGCACAAAATTCCTATCGCGGTTGTGAGTTTGAGCGAGGTCTTTCAGGGAAACTTTCCGTGCGGGCGGGGTGATTTTCAAATTCGGCCGGTTTTTTCCGAATTTTAAGAAGTCCATAACTCTGAGTTTCGCAAAGTCAGCGCAAATCTGTACGGGTTGGAGTGGCTGGCGCCGCAGGCGGTGAGCTTGGAACAGCGCGTCATCTGTCTCCATTACCCGGAGTCGTCTCTACTCCTCAGGAGATCCAGCCGGAGCCCGCTATCCGGTAATGGTCTACGTCCATGGGGAGTCGTTCGACTTCGGCACCGGCAACGCCTTCGACGGGTCTGTGCTGGCCGGCCTCGGTGCCGTGGTGGTCGTCACCCTCAACTACCGACTCGGTCTGCTCGGTGAGGGACCCTGCGACGTCGCTCCCCTGCCATCTCCCCCGCTTCCACGAGCTGTGGACTGTTTCTCTCTTTGCCGCCAGTTGGTGCGCCAGAAGCGTGTTTTTTTCGTCGCGATGCCGCTGACCATTCCCTCACGCCGGGTGTTATTATTTGTCATTTCGTATTGTATCCTGGCTGCCCGTATTGTTGTGCTTTATTGGATCAGTGCTCCAGCCACTGTCATCAATTTAAAAAAAATAATCCCAGCACTTGGATTCGATCTCAAAAAGGTGATGCACACATGATCACTAACCACCAGAATCATTGGACCCGTCTTCGCGGTTAAATGTGGAGCTCAGTTGTCCCATGCATCACCGCTAGTCAGGTCCTGATTAATCCCGACGCCGTCAGACATCGAGCCACCGTCGCCTCTGTAATTTTATCGCACTGACGCACCGTTCTCTGTGCCCATTAGTGAACACATTAGCGCAGCTTTTCAACCTCTGGTGCTGCGCTCTCGCATTTTTAACGCTGAAAGAGAATGGGTTCACTTTGGCACATGTCGCGCGACCAACAGTGAATTATGATTAGAGCGGGGTTACTCAATCCGTTAGAGTTAAAGGTCAGGTTAGAGTCCGGAAGTGAAAGTAAGCTGGCAGTCGCGAGGGACGGCCACGGGTCTTCCATGTCTGTCTTGACTCCCTGGCACGCGAACGGATTGGCCCGCTGGCACTTAACCTCCGCCGTTGGAGGCGCCGGCTCGGGGGGTAAACTGCGGTGCCGAGCTCAGTGAGCCATTACCTGCACCTGCTATACGCGCGCAACTAGTGTTCTGCAGCCTGTTGTCGTTCGTGCTACGAGGCGAGCGGGTGTTCATCCTGACCACAATGGGATGACAGGAAGGGCCCGCGTGATTTGCGTGCCCTCATGGGTTACAGTCAGTTGGGATGAACAGCGTGGTTTTCGCAGGCACGTGGATTGGCACAGGCACGTTGTAGTGAGTGTAAGCAGTAGCGTGTCCAAGGTGGAAGCATTTGGGGTCATTTACTCCTCCCGCTCAGGCCCCACTACCCTTTATCAGCTTACATCACCAGAGGGGTGTCTAAAACGTCAAATAAACGGCCCCCTAGGCATAGAAACTAGTTATAGAGCCTCAAAAGTCCTCCAAAACAAAACATCAGGACTTCGATAGCAACAAAGACCCCTTTGGCTGAAAGGGACCCGATTTCCAAAGCCAAAGGGGCTTTGACCCGATGACCCGTGTTTAGCCCCGGCCTGGGCGTCGTTCACCGCGATGTTGCTAGGGTGCACCCGTCCCGCCCGTGCGTATCCTCTTGACCGCCCTCCGCTAGGGTGCACCCGTGCCGCCCGTGCGTATCCTCTTGACCCGCCCATCCGTGAGACCCGATTGGTAGGACTTGAACGGAGTGACTGAGGCTGTGTATGGTGACAGATGAAATCGGCTGTCATGCCGCATATGCGTGCAAGGCCACTACACATATGACAGCATTGGTAGGTCGGTGAGGAAGCGGGTTGACTGTGAGACCAGACGTGTGGGGTTCGATTCCCCATGATGCCCACCCTTCCTGCAAGGTGAGAGGCAGGTGGCGCCATGTAGCCCCACCAGCACAGCCCTTCATGAAGCACTGATGACAATGACATCGGTGATGAGCCGCTCGTGCTTCACGTTCGCGAATGTTTTACGTCTGCACGGTTGCCGCTTAAGGGGAATATCCCAACTTTGGGGCATATTGCAAAAACGTATTCTTGTGAAACCTCAGGACTAGTTACGTCTAATGCTAGTACTGGTTAGTAGAATTGCGGCGTAGTTGAAAACGATAGGGATGTCGATTTCAATTATTTTTTTTTAGTTTTAATTGCGGTGTCAACGCTTCGTAGCAGCACTGCGCTTCTTTCTTGAATTCGCGACCACCGTGGTCATGACAACACCGTGCGCACCTCTACGGGTGCGGATAAAAAACAAACGTTTGTGATTGTACCATCGGGCTTGGGCCAGTTATCGAGGAGCGCATTGGTTGAAGGTTCAACTAGTGCTTCACATGGTTCATGTGATACTTTCATTCCCAAAGCTGTCATTGAGGACGTAGGCAGGATAAAGGCACTCAGTTGACCTTCTTCCTTTACACTTTTCAACGTTGCACCGATAGGGAAGAGGCAATCTTCCCCACCGCACATCTCCGCTGGGGCGCTCCGAATCGCTCCACCACATATCTCCGCTGGGGCACTCCGAATCGCTGTGCTTGGCAGCCGTGGCGCTGACATCGAGCAGCACGCAATCGTCAGTCAACCGTCGGCTGCTGTGAGCACAAAGGCCGAAGGGCGGTGCGGTGACAAACACGGTGGCGGAACGAGCACGACCCCGAGCACAACCGCGAGCACGGTGGCGGTACTGGCAACGCAGCATATAATGCACGTGGGGCTGCTAGCCAGGGATCGGATAATCATGATCCCGTCGTGGACTCATCTATGCAGAGCGCAAAGATAGGCATCGTGCGAATTGTGTGAATTCTGTGGAAGGTTCCGGAGGAGAAATGCCGTCACAAAGAACAGCCTAAGCATTACCGGCCGCTGCTAAAGCGCGCGGCAACAATAACAAGGTATCCCATCTTCACTCCTATTTTACATGCAGTGCTTAGCAGACTGTGACTGTAAGAACGCTGTGTTGACAGGGGCCGGTTATACGGTAGTACCTGAGACGAGAAAAGAGTTATGCCCGAAAGGAAAAAGGAAATTATCCCAGCGCTGCCGTTCGTCCCAGGGGTAATCAAACGGCACAAAACTGGCATAAAAACACGCGTGACTGACGAGGTCCGCGCAGAAAAGAGGCCTCCAATAGACAAGGCCGAACCACCGGGTTGGGGCGCCGAACAGTAATGGGCAGAGAACGGCCCTTTTCCCTAAACAGTGGTGAAGACATGTGGCGGTCATGCACGTGGAGTCGTCGGCGGATAACGCAAAAGGTGGCATATTTTACCGGATTTATATTTTGACCCCATTAATTATGCCACTAGTCCGTTTTCCTACAAACAGCTGAGACAAAGAGAATTCAGAAACGGTCAACCTTTCAATATATGTAGCTGAGAAGTCATGATCTATTATATTCTATTATATTATATATTTTAACTCCACTCTCCCACTGCACCGATTCTGACCGCTTTACTGCATCGCTTTTGTTGGTGGGAGAGATGTGCCGTTCTTTTTGTCGAAATATATTCCTGTTATACACCATTGGACGCATTGAAGTGAAATGTGACGCAATGTGTTCTCCAGACTCTATTTTCAACTGATCTAAAAATGCAGCAGTTTCAGAATACCTCCCTGCCGCGCGATCTAGTTATCTAAGATGTGGAATGTCGAAAATGTGAAATATGGGAACTCAACAATGCATTATTTTTTGGCGCGACATTTTTTGTCTAAGAGTACTAAAGTTGCAACGTAGTGCTGTCATAAACTATAAATCAGAGCCAGGCACTTAAGGGGAGTACAAGACTTTGTTTGCTCTTTTTGAAATGTCTGATGGTCGAGAGTTTGCTTATTAGAAATAACTGTGGCTTTCAAACAGGAATCTTTAAAATTATAATGTCCGCCGATTGTGTTTTAGTTACAATTAATGCAAAATACTTAGCATGATGTCGTAAAAAACGTTGTTTGTTATTTCGTCAATCGCTTAACCTTCCCTTACGACAAGCCATTTATGGTGGTGCTCAAACGAGATCGCTCAACATCAGGCGACGTTGTTCTAGGCTACCAATTGGAACAGAATACATGGGTGCTGGATGACGTCTTATTGGTGTGGGTATTATTTTTTCATTACAAAAGCCTTAGGTCAGAATAATCGGGATCAACATGAGATAAGGATAACATTGATCAGAGCCGCCCTCAAGATGGGCACCAATGACTGATGGCAGCGGCTTAGGCTGCTGTTGTGTATGCGAGGAAGGTGTAGAATATAATCTACATTGCAATCTCAAAATGGCCAATTAAATCGCCAGTCATTCTTAGTTCAGTGAATCTACCACGGATGCTTAAATTGCGATGGATTCCTTGAATGTTTTCGGTAAGTTGTATAACACAGTCAAGTGAATGTATGGGCTTTTGTACCCGATTGTTTGCAAATTTTGCGGGTCTAATTAAAGAGAAAGGGGGACCCCAGCACTTCTGAGTGCTTTAATGGTCGTTAAGCCTGAAACGCTTATAGAGGTTTGATCACGACGTATGTAATTGAGATAGAAATCCCAGCCTAATGACTAGAGTTGTACACACCATTCATCACACATCATTAGCTGATATTTGCCTGCATCTCTACTTTCGTGGAAGATGGTCTTAAACTCCCTTTAACGGCTACGAACAAGGTACCAATCTGGGTGGGTTTACTCCAGAAGTGAGACAATTTTGAACGTGAGCGGCCCGGCACAACCCAGTCCGGCCCTCATGCTTTGCAACCACTGTTTGTAGCCTCATGTAGCTTCACGAGCAAGAAGGGCACTGCCACCGGCGTATTTTCGCAAAGTGACCTGGAGGAAGGTGACTGAACCGCGAAACATTTACGGACCCTACCCCAAAGATGCGCCAACAAATTGGCGTTTTCCTGATTAAGTCACCTTTTCTTTCAAAGTTGGGGGCCTTAACCCGAGTTGGGGGTGGGCGGCTGAAGTCTGCAGCTGAATAGGAAATTGCTCCAACATCAGCCTGGCATGCGTATTGTGTCGCAAAATGCACTCTGATAGGTATTTGCCGCAGCAGATACACTTCGCGTAAGTTTCAAACCCCATGGACAAACCCTGGCCCGCAAAATCACCCAGAAGACGTTGTGAAACACATGTAGAGCTTCCTTCCGGCTCTTTAACGTTTTGCTCCAGCACATCGGGCTCGACACCAGCAAGCACCACTCCCATACCACCCCAGCCCCTTCTCGTGCCGTCGACAGTATGGCAACGTGACGTGCAGACGGCAGTTCGCTTGAAATATCATGCCCGACAGACACTTATTGCATCAAAACATTCACCTAGCGTTTAGAACATTAAATGCTAAGTGAACTGGTCGACGAGGAATTGGTATGTTGACTACATGGAGACCTGTTACGAATAAGTCAGTGGATGTGCTCCAGGACAGAGGTTCAGAGCGGAAGCAAACTGGACGGCCATTCTCGTGATGGTGATATGTCAGACCTGTTTGTGGTGTTCGGCTTTGACACTCTCGGGTCTGTTACCACCAATGTCGAAGACAGGATCTGTCATGGGCGACGCGCCGCCTCCGCGGTGTATGAGTTTGCCGCGCAACCGTCGCTGTACAGGCTTGTTGCCATGCCGGTGCCATGGTCTGCCGCGTCACCGCCAGTGAACGGGTCTGTCTGGCCACTGCCAGTCTCCGGATCCGCCCCACCACTGGCAGTGCGCGGGTCTGCCGCCGGGCCCCTGTGCGCGGGTCTGCTACCGGCCCCCTGTGTGCGGGTCTGCTACCGGACCACTGTGTGCGGGTCTGCTACCGGGCCACTGCGCGCGGGTCTGCTACCGGGCCCCTGTGTGCGGGTTTGCCGCCGGGCCACTGTGCGCGGGTCTGCCGCCGGGCCCCTGGGCGCGGGTTTGCTACCGGGCCATTGTGCGCGGATCTGCTGCCGGGCCCCTGTGCGCGGGTCCGCTGCCTGACGGCCGGCGTCTGCGTGCGACGCGCGGCCACCAGTGTTCACCGAGGCGCACTGATCGGCACGCGCTCTGCCCGTCGCTTCCAGTAGTCGATCACGCGGCCAGACACTACGCTGCAAACTGGGATGCCGCTGCTTGTTTGTGCAGCTGTTGTCGCACCGGCGAGGCGTCCGCCCGCCAGCTGGCCGCCGCTGGATCCCACTCGAAGCCGTCAGCCATCACGGGGCGATTCTTGTTTGTTTATGTTTTGTTTGTTGGCCTTCTGTCGGTGCACCAGGGAGCGCTGGTATTAGCGCTGGGCTCTCAGCCGGAAGCGTTTGTGAGCACACTTTAAAGTGCACTTTCACGCTCCAGTAGCTCAACAGTTTTGTGACCGGCGGGATGTAGGTGCTGGGCTCGGTAGATCAGCGTCATTGGGCTAGATTCCCAGAACGAACTAATCGGTTTGCCCGACCAGCATAATTGGGCCTGGCGGTAACTGTCGAGAAATGATCATTTGGACGCGTTCAGCTGCGTCGCAGCATTGCAATACGCATGCAGATATCCCCAGAGTCCTGCATGCCTAAAAGATCACCAAGAGACAATATGATCTATTGGAATTGAGTCGAGAACTGCCTAGTTTATATTTGTGTGCACCGAGCGCGTTCATCAAAGTCCGTTTAGCTTGCGTGTCGACTCCATCGCCGACTGCACCAGCCGTTTTGGGTAATGGGTCCTCCACGGAACCAGCCGGGCACGATGTTGCCGCTCTAAACTGGCCGGCTTTCGGCGAGTCATCAGAGCTGAGTGGACCTGCAAGACTGGGTGATGTGTGAACCAGCGCCAAAGCTGGGCCACCACCATTGCCTGCACTTGAGTCATGACCGCCGATCTGACGGCTATTGAGGCCAAAGCCATCACTTTGACGAGCGCCGGGGTCAGCTCCCGATCACACGTCTGACCAGTTATGGGCCAGACTGGTTCCGGGGTCAAATACGCCATTCCGACCAGCCTTGGAGGGGAAGGGGGGAGGGGGGGGGGGCAGCCGTCTGATCGCCAGCCTCGCTGGCAGGTTTCCTGAACGCCAACTTCGAGCCGGTGCGGGCGGTGGCCAACTACGGCCTGCTCGACATCGTGGCCGCGCTCGAGTTCGTGCGGCTGACTGTGAGCGCGTTCGGCGGCGATCCGACCAGCGTGACTGTGTTCGGCCACGGCGCCGGCGCTGCCTGTATCAACTTCCTGATGACGTCAGCCTCGGCGCCGCTCGGTGAGTTCCTCACGTCCTTCCTGATGACATCAGGCTCGGCGCCGCTCGGTGAGTCCCCCACGTCCTTCCTGATGACGTCAGCTTCGGCACCGCTCGGTGAGTCCCTCACGTCCTTCCTGATGGCGTCAGGCTCGGCGCCGCTCGGTGAGTCCCTCACGTCCTTCCTGATGACGTCAGCCTAGGCGCCGCTTGGTGAGTCCCTCACGTCCTTCCTGATGACGTCAGGCTCGGCGCCGCTCGGTGAGCTCCCCACGCCCCTCCTGATGACGTCAGTCTCGGCCCAGCTCGGTGAGTCCCTCCCGCCCCATCTGATGACATCAGGCTCGGCACCGCTCGTTGAGTCCCTTACACCCTTCCTGGTGACGTCAGGCTCGATACTGCTTGGTGAGTCCCTCTCGCCCTTCCTGATGGCATCAGGCTACCTCTGTTGTTCTCTGATGACCGGAGGAGGAGCCGGACCGGGAATGGCATGGCATATTGCAGGTCTTCCGGTGACATGTTAACTACAGTTTTCCGTCCAGTTTACGAGAAAATGCGATACTATGCCGTTCACCATGAAGATCATGCGAGCATTTTAGTTCCTAGTCCAGATGAGTGCTGTTCCAGACAAGTTCAGTTTCAGTTGTTCCGAAGACAAACACAGAAAAACGCTTACTCCATGCTGTATCACAAACGCTAGAGCCGGAAAGAGATTCAGTACATCCGATCTCCTGTTGCACTTATGAAATGGTGAGTTTCGTATGAGAGTGCTTTTTGAACCGGGGTGTACGAACCCTCTCCCATCCCATCATCAGATTGGTTTCGACCGCATCGAGGTAAAGTTAACACTGTTTTCCAGGCCTGCTGTTTCATCGAGTTATCCTCATGAGCGGCTCCTCACTGGCTCCGTGGGCTCTACTAAGCGGCCCGCTGAACGCCACGCGCCAGCTGGCGCGCCACACCAACTGCACGCCATCGCAGACCGCCCTACTGCCCTGCCTACGGGCGAAGCCACTGGCCGCGCTGCTAGCGGCACCTGTCGTCGGCCCCCGCTTTCTGCCCGTCTTCGGCCCGTCGCTAGATGGCATCGTCATCAGCGACGAGTTCTTCACCAACCGGGCCTCCTACGTGCATCGGCTGACCTCGTACGGCCTGATGACGGGCGTGACGTCATCAGACGCCGACCACCAGCTGAGCGAGCGCCAGCTGACGTCAGGTGTGACGCCAGAGCAGCGCGACCGGCTGCTCCGGACTTACGTGCAGAACTCGTACAGCTACCACCTGAACGAGCTGCTGTCGGTGATCGGACACGAGTACACGGACTGGACGCGCGCGCAGCGCCAGCCGCGCCGGCTGCGAGACGAGCTGGTGCGCGCGCTCAGCGACGCGCAGTTTGTGGCGCCGGCCTTGCACACGGCCAGTCTCTTCCCCGACGACAGGAGCACGTTTTTCTACGTGTTTGGTGGACACCGAGGGACCTCAGATCTCTCAGAGGTAAGACAGCCATATCATAGGTTCCTAGCCACGCGATTTATCTAGCATGTACGAGCATAAGTAAAGATTGGTCAACGTAATGAAACCTTGGAAAACTGCAAACGAGCTGTTGCTCGTAATTGTTTTCGGCTGTTCCATCGCCTGCCCTTTTCTTATTGCCTCGGGTTGTTTGTGTTCTCTGATAATGGCAAGCAATCTGAGGCCATCAGTAGCACGCAGATGTCATTGATAGTACGTGCGCCTCGAGGGTGTACGTATGGGACGAGGAAAACCTTCAGGAAAATTGCGGCAACCGTTGTTCATTGGTAGCACGTAAAATGTCTCGGGCGTTTTGGCAGACCTTGTGTCACCTGACTGTGCCACTTATGGATTAGTCTGGCAACCAATGTTTCTGTGATATATCTACTCTACCTCTAGCTATCCGTAGACTCCGTGGCTCCTAACTGCATTTGGTTGCAACTGGTTTCTGCTCATGCAATGCTCCGTTTTATTACCATGATATGCGATTAACAGATTCATGTATTTACTCCGTCCACACTATCCTAAAACCTTTGGGCATGACCAGCAGCATTAAAACGCAAACAAATGTAGTGAGGGAAAGATCATCAGGGATGCAAATGCTGAAGCACCATCACTCAGCCGAACCATGCTTAACGTTTGCATCTGATCAATATAATTCGTTGTTACTCTAAGCTGATATGGATATATTTATTGCGTATGATTTGCGTCGTGTGCACGCTGCTCTTCTGATTTGCGCTGCCTTCTCATGCGACTCATGTTTTAACACTCTTGTGCGGTACCTATAAGGAATTATGTCTCAACTCCTATCACATTTACCGCCGTCGATTACGTAATGTATGGAAGCTCGCGACACCAATCCCATGATTTAACCTGGGTGTTTCTGGACGGCTTTTATGGGTGTTCTTATCATAACACACCGCAAACGTGACCTCCCGCCGGGGTCTAAGCCTGCCACACGAGTGGTTATGCCTGTGAGCACCTTCGCGCCGTCTTATAGCCGCATGTGACCGGTCCAGCCAGCCTGGCGTGGCGCACCCTGGCCGTCAGCTGCTGGCGCTCCCAGCGGTCCTCCTTGTGGCGCGGCCCTGCGGCGCCCGGCCGCCAAACGACCCGCTCCGAGCACCGCTGCCGGGGCCCTCTGCTGTTACTGCTCTCAGACACCTCACGAACTGTGTCAACACAGGCTGAAGAATGTCCTCTGCTCTGATGGGACACCGCTGGCTTCACGGCTAAGTCAAACCTCCTATCCAACCAACCTTACAAATGCGTCCCGCTAAATGCCTGTGGAACTAGAACACCTCTAAAAAGAGTTATACGTTAACGAAAGCCATACATGGAACTTTGTAACGAATGATGGAACGTCTCTATGAATGGAAAACACAATTATTCCGATAGTCGTGCCGTTGTTGCAAAAACAACGCCTGAAATGTCCGTGTTGCCGCCGTTTGATGCCTCGCTTACCCTGATCTCGGCTGACACCTACCAAGCTCATCGTATCTCTAAAGCGCCGTTGTGTCGTTTTTCCGTTCATTTATGACTGTTTTGTGTTTAGAGGTCTTCGCCCAGCTCGTAACTGGCAATCCAATAATACGCGAGTGACGCTCTCGAAAACAGGCATCCAAGCGTACATGTTCGCGAGGCCAAATCCGTGGATCTCTGCGTGCGATGCGACGATGATGATGATGATGATGATGATGGTGGTGATCGTGGTGGTGGTGGTGATGGTGATGGTGATGGTGATGGTGATGGTGATGGTGGTGGTGGTGGTGGTGATGGTGGTGGTGGTGGTGGTGGTGGTGGTGGTAGTGGTGGTGATGCTGGTGATGGTGGTGGTGGCGGTGGCGGTGGTGGTGATGGTGATGGTGATGGTGATGGTGATGGTGATGGTGATGGAGGTGGTGATGGTGATGGTGATGGTGATGGTGATGGTGATGGTGATGGTGATGGTGATGGTGATGGTGATGGTGATGGTGATGGTGATGGTGATGGTGATGATGATGGTGATGGAGATGGAGGTGGTGATGGCGATGGTGATGGTGATTATGATGATGCTGATGATGTCGGTAATTGTTTTCCCTTAGTGTTGCTCCGTATACAGTGAAAGACGCACTGCGTTTTCTGTCTGCCAGACCAAAGACGACACGCGGCCGACCAGCCGCCGTGTCGCCCGGTGCCTGACGGGCCGGCGGCGGACGCAGGCTTTTTTAGTTTGCTCACGAAGTTAACTTTATAATTTGCTCTGACTGGTCTTGCCATGATGATTTTGGAAAATTGCTGCCTACACACTGGCAAGTTGACTTGCGAAACCGACACCAAAGAGCTCAAGTGCCTGAGAAAATGATTTCAGAGAAGATAATTATTTGAGAATGAAAACACATGGTCAGGTGAATTTATTCGGCAAGAGAAAGCAATAAAATCAGGCCGTTTCCAGCCAGTCAGGAACTGAAGTCCGGTCACATTTGAACCAGAGTAGGCAGTGTGCGGTGGTCGCGTGTGTCGACCACAGCCTTTGATGTGACTGTCCACATGTTGAACCGCCCAGTATCTACCTGTTGACCCGCCCAGTATCCACCTGTTGACCCGCCCAGTATCCACCTGTTGACCAGCCCAGTATCCACCTATTGACCGGTCCGGCTGACTGCGACGCCGGCCCAGGGTCGTGCTCCGGGTCGCCAGCTGCCGTCTCTCCGTCTCTCCCGTCTCCGCTTCCGGTCTCCCCCGATCCTGGGACCTCCACAGGCCGCGGCCCGCCGGGCCGGCCCGCCCTGAGCCGCCTGGGAAATTAGCCGGCCGTTCGGCCGCCGCCGCCAACCCCGGCGCCGAATTAGTCGGACGTCGGCCGTACTATGGCTTAACTTTGGCCACGGGCGGAGGGAACACTGCGCGCTTGGGCGGAGGCGGTAGCCGGATGGTTCGCGTGAGTCTCGGAATCCTGTGGTGTGGAGAGAAAGGTGAAATATTAAGTCCCAAATGCCTGTTCATCTCAAGGGCACAATGAAACCTGACGCGGAATGAGTGCGCCCCCCCCCCCCCTCTCCCCCCCAAAAAAACCCAGCCGACTTGCAGCTCATGCCTCTTCCCTCTCTTTTCCCCGACATCTGCTTCTCCAGCTGAGGTGCGTCTCCAGTTCCATCGGCTTCAGCTAGTTTACGTACCTCACCTCACTGTGACGTCATAACTGCGCGGCAAAACCAAGCACAAGCTGCCTAAGGCGCAGAAAAAGCTGCAGCGTCTGTCTGATCAACTGTTCTTGCACAGCGACAGCTCACCGGTGATTATGCCTGGACGTGGTGGATCTAGGCCTGCAAACAGTGGTTAAGGAAACTGGGGAGAGAGGGGCTAGAACGAAAACGGAGGCATCAGTCTCTGGCAGTGCACGGGGCTGCATTCCAACATTCGGCCATGCTGAGATCCTGGCACGAGGATCCGGTCCGCAAATCCGCATCCTACTGAAACCGGCCGGTATCCGCGCCGTCAGCCTTCGCGAGACCATTCTCACCTCACCAAATAACGCAAACGTGAACGGGATCTTCCCGCCCCCCCCCCCCTTCCCCACTCTCCGTCCGCACTGTACCAGCCTTGTGCCACCACTGTGATAACAGCGCCCTTTCTTCACGCCACCCTGCTCAGCGCCGTGCATCCGTTTTGAACTCGCAGGAATATTTATCAGATGAAGAGTATGTGTGTTTGTGCCGTATTTGGTATCTAGGTGACGTGTTGGTACTCTTTTATCGCTGTAACGGCTTAGGCACTTTGGGGTCTTAACATTTATCTCCCTTACTAGCTCCATACGCTGATGAAGGGTGGCAAATTTCCCTGAAAGTTCAGTGGCTGATATGATTGTTTTGGTCCGTATTAAGTTGCTAGAGCCCCCCACTCCGGCTGAGCTGAACCACTACCGTATGGGAGGGGGAGGGGATACTCTGGCTTGTAAGGGATCTGTACTCGCTACCGACCTTGCCGTTGTCTAAGCTGCTACGCGGCGGTTCCGAAGTACATTTCTGGGAGATGGGATCGAGGGTGGGGATAGAACAGAATCAGAGAAGAGGAGGTAAAAGACAGAAGATTCTTGATCAACTTCGCGCGCGGGTGTGTTTTTGAAAACACACATCGACACACCGGTTGGAAATCCCTGTGGCGCTGCTGGTCGGGATGCGTTTGCGAGAGTGCTACGGTTTTTGTCAGATGTGGAAAACTCATGCTGGTGACCTCCGGACTTGTTAGCATATGGTTACGATCGCGCATCTGTATATTTTGCTGACAATGGATTTTGCCGTATTTCTTTCCCTGGTCTATTCAGAATCTTACAGTGCTGGGTAATTTTTACTCTGGTTTCTAAGCCACATGTGCTACTTATTTGTTGTAACTGGTAACACGGTAGTTCTGGTGAAATGTTAACTAACGAAACTGTAGCGCTAAATATAACATAAAGCTACCTGACTGGCCTTCAAACAAAATTCTGAAATACGTCACTGGTTTGTCATGGTAGCGTGGTAACGTGTTGACAAATGACAAACACATAAATTGCACAGGGGTTTCCATTTCCCAGATCATCTCGTCGCTCACATACCACGACGGCTGAGCACCTCATGCTGCCCTGGTCTTCCCCACCCCTCAATTGCGATGCGCCAGAGGTCTGAGCCTGATCTCTGACCTGACGGCTCTGTACCCACACCAGGTCGCGCTGCGCCCTGACGTGACGGCTCCACGTGCGCCGCAGGGCTCCCGGCAGTCATACGGAGGTGAGCTGCCGTACGTGTTCGGCGAGCCGCTCGTGCATCGGCCGGGACACCTGACCGGCCTGTGGTCGGCAGAGGACCGCGCACTCTCCGAGGCCGCCGTCACCTACTGGACCAACTTCGCCAAGTCCGGGTAACAGACGCAGGCAGCACTGTTGCAGCCGGGGTGGTAACACGCATCTTGCCGAGAGATGCGGTCAACATTGGCGAGGGGAAGAAGCTAGAGTCCAAGGACCAAACCCAGGCCATTCAGCAATCTAAGCATCTAAGCTCTGCGAACGGATTAAAGACGGCACAAACACTGATAGGCATGGTAACTGATGTCTGATTTGGCTGTTCACGTTGGTGTCGCCCGTTATCAAAAGAAATCGTCTCAGCTGTGCACCGTGCACATCCACGCAAATATTCGCTGGTCTTATCTCTAAAGTTTTGCTGCTGAGCGTGGCGCATTACTGCCCATTGTGGTCGATGGTAATTAAAAACAAAATTATGCTCTTCATCACCAGATTATGGAATGACACGCAGTGCTGTCACCGTGAAAGCCGCCGGCTGAGCCCTGGTGATAATGACGCCGTCCTTATGACCGCAACTGATATGCACGTTATAGTAATTGAGCGAAATGCATAATGTGCATACGTGTATATATATATAATATATATATATAATATACACATATATATATTATATATATATATACATATATATATATATATATATATATAACAGAGTAGAATGAAGGTCTCTGCGGTTGCCAGCCTCCTGGGACTCCAAAGCAATATGTGCTTTAACGTATGATGGGTCCCATTTTGGCTCATGACATCGACATCAATTGTTCTGCAGAGCTGCCGAAATGGAAACAAATGAGGCCATGCGCCTGGCGCAAATTTCGCGCCACTTATGTCGCTGCCGTGAGACATCCATTGGTGTCACGTTACAAGCCCCACTTCGCGTGTATCCCAGTGTTGAAGGAAGACCTACTGAAATAACAGATTATCAATGATCTTAGACGATTTTGGGTGAACAACTTCGGTGAATCAGTCAAGCTATAATTCACTGCTTCAAGATGCAGGGTGAAGAGATATTAAACTGCCCTCTATAAAAAATGGCACCAAGCCTCGTTACATATTATCTTGCATATGCTCAAAAAGGGATTCAAAACTATTCGGATTGGGAAAAGCGAGGTTCTGGCCGGTACGTCTCATGTGTCTCGTTGTGGTCATGAGTGGGCCAACGCTTTCAGTGATCTAGCTAAAAATACTTTTCACGTCGTATAACCGCCTGCTGAGTTTGATAAGTGCACGTGACTGTGGATAGTAATTATGTAATGACGTAGTATAACGAACCGCGCTCTTTCGGCCGTATCAAGCAATGGCCCTACCGTCCTTCCAAAGATAACGTTGTGTCCAACAGCAATGATTTGTTTCAATAATGATAACCACGTTGGTTGGTTTTGAACTAGAAGCCGGTGCCAAGCCGACCAAAAGAGCACGCTCATTTCTATTGCATTTGACTGTTGTGCGCCTAAAACCAGTTGACCAGTAAACATTTCACAGGGATCCCAACAAGCCCAAGGATGTGTTCTTCGGAGGCGATAGCGGGGAACGTTACAGAAAAATAATTTGGAGCCCATATGAGCATCAGTACAAGAAATACATGGCGCTAGGTAAGTCTAGGAGCACGCCTGGCGAGAGGGTATGATGTTTGGTGATATCAGCATTGTCAATGTAACCATTCGGTAACCGAGACATTTGTGTGTGTGTGTGTGTGTGTGTGTGTGTGTGTGTGTGTGGTGTGTGTGTGTGTGTGTGTGTGTGTGTGTGTGTGTTGTGTGTGTTCGTGTGTGTTTTAAGTTTTCGACATACACTCTAAGCTGCGGACGAGATAGTCGTTCAACCTAACTGTGCTCAAAGCAGGCATCGCTCTGCGTTTTCGTTGCGCGCTGATGTCAGCAAGTGCACCTGGAATGGTCTGTCAG
>NW_023597034.1:47140161-47164578 GCF_011947565.3 Pollicipes pollicipes
AATGCAAAAACAATTTTGCAACTTGGATGCGTTGTCATCGTAATCTCTACCGATTTGCTATTCGCGCTCTGCGAATGTGGACAATATAAGTGTTTCGCAGTCCCGGTGCATGGGATAAGTACCATGTTGGTATTAGAGCAGATTTCTTGTTTGGCAGCAATCTTACCAAAGGACGTGCAACCAGTTTTCTGTTTGTGAAGATGTGTCCAACCAGTTAACCGGAGGCAACGCCACCAAGACTCCTATACGATAGCACAGATACCCACTAATCTTTTAAAAATGGTGGAAAGTTGTAAGGCTATTCAGTTTGATGGCATGTAAAACATTCTTTAACACTGATTTCACCTTGACCTATCAGTTCAACGTGGCAATATGTCTATGCAGTGAGCGCTAGACTTGTTTGTGTCGATAATTTCAATCCGCTTTATGAGCGGAATGGCTTGAGCATATTGACATCTAATGATTTCCGTAGTTGTAGGCGGACATATAGATCATCATTTTGTGCACCAACATCACCTAAGTTGTGAGTTTCTGTTGCAGACATACCTAACTCCCGGTTGGTCCTAAAGACAGAAAGAGTGCCATCGCTTCCCCTGCCTCTCAATATCAGCAGGCTTCTGCTGGCACGCCAGACACTGCATTCGAAACTGCATCGCCGCATTCGAAATTTCGAAATTTCCTTCGACAGGACTTGGCTTGCGGCCGCGATCGCCAGCATGGTCACTTCACTCTGGACACGGGTGAAAAAACGCGTTTTCTGTTACCGACAAAATTTGGAGCCATCTAAATTGTCACCTGAAGCCAAATCTTTCAGAAAACGTTGCAATATAGCCATAAATGCAATAAATAATAAAAACAAAGACAAATGTTACACAATGTGGCACAACCATCACATATGTTCGTTTCAGGAGCTTGCACCAAAGTGCGGTTGTTGGCCATCAAACGCTGAACAATGGTTGAGACTTAACTAACAAATTATCAAAGACATACTTCATATAACCAGCCTATAGGCGTGTAGTTTCCTTTTCAGTGGGAGAGGATTGCGCCTCCTAACCAGGCAAGAAGTTTTCATTTTACGTTATATTCTTTAACCATTATTTTTCACTATCACAATCGTTATGGTTCAGCCCTCCCCTTCAATTTTTGTGGGGGAGAAACTATACCCTGCTCCCAAATGTGAAAGAAAGTGCGTCAAATCTATGGAGAAAACTGATCTAAATGTTTTTCAAAGGCAGGCTCAGACATTTTTTCCTGCCTCCCCTCTGCAACCCTCATCACAACGTATTTCTCAAAACTGCATCCCCGTAACCCGTAGCCCATCCCCGTTTTGTAACCCCGTAGCCCCACCTTCACCGATAGCATGGTTCTCCAAACACTTGACGACAACGCCACTTTTGATTTTGTGACATCATCGCACCATCAGCTTGAAGCGTCGGCGACCTCCGCGTTATTTGCATAATCATTGCCAGTGTAGAACTCGTACTTCCTAACATAATTCCAGCTGTTTAGAGCAAAAACCATGCAAGATTGATATCAACAGACGCAAACGACATTTTTTTAACACCTCTATCACCTTTATTTAGCTTTGCAAGCAATATTGTGACAATAAAAAGCGTTTTATCCCACGTCTTTCCACCGATCAGTACGCTAAGTATGAGGTGCAGCGGGCAATGTGAGAGGCCGACACCAGCAATGCTCGGCCTCTTCACCTCAAAGCCGCTGTTCCCCCAAACAGCAGGAAGCCCTGGATGAATCCTTGACATGTGTCGCACCAACGAACTCCGTATACCTCTAAAGCTACAGCTCAGGTATCCACGAACACTAATCCTCCTAGATCGGCAGGTCTTTTTAACTCTATTGTATCCTAAAAAAACTGACGATTAGCTACATTCTTCTAACCACTCAGCTTCTCACGACATGAACACAACCAACAGCAACCTACAGTATTGCACTAAACTCAATGCATTACCGCGTGGCGAGCACTGGAGGCCATCTGTCTCACATGGCACGACGCTTTGAAACGCTGCGTGGCACACTGATCACGTTCCTCGCAAGATGCTGTGGCCAGTCACGATTCTTACGACTGGTGGTAGGTCTAGTTACTTGTTATGTTATACCCTTTAGTCTTTGAAGTCAATCTTGCGTAAAGATCTATGAAAAGCACTAATCTGAAGGACATTGGAAAACAGTGTGTCACCTCTGATCTGTGACATTAGCACTGATCCAGTATAGTTTAAAATATTTTAGTCATCTCATAAAACTATCTGATTAAAGCTACTACGTTTGGCAGCATTTGTGGCTCAACTTACTCATGTAGCAACGCGTCAACGTTTCAAGATATGCTCTATGCATGTTCATGTTGCAAGCGTTAACAACAGCAGACCAATACTAGCCTTGAGTTTCGTCTAGCTGGGATTGTCTGTGGTAATGTGGTGTGGTCTGTTAAATTTTTTCATTTTCAAATTTGTTTCAAATTCTGGTACCAACTGGCTCGCAAAAGTGTCAGTTTCACCGATCATATCCGGTATATCAGAACCTTTTTACCACTGCATGGGCACTCCTCACCTAGCACAGTCACTCAGCCCTGGTTACTCCCCAATGACTCTACCAGCATGGCCACTGCGCCCTGGACACTCCTCGCTGACGCGGTGAACACCGCCACCCACCTTCGGTGACCGGCGAGTAAATGTTGAGGTAGAGGCAGTCCTCGCTCTGGTTGCGCAGGTGAGCGGCCAGACGACGCAGCTGCGCGAGCCGAGCACGAGACATGCCGGCGAGCGCCGCCGCCTCATCCCAGGCCCGCACCGGCGGCCGCTGCGGGCAGACGGGCGGCAGCAGCACGGCGTCGCGCACGCCCTGCCACGGCGCCGGCGTCTGCGGCGGCATGAAGCGCTTCTCATGGCCCAGAGGCGGCTGGGCGTACGGCACGCCGAGGAACTGCTCCACGGGCGGCAGCCGGCCGTCCGGCAGCGTGACGGTGCGACCGCGCAGCAGGCCGCAACTGGTCTCCACCAGCGGCGCGCCCAGCGCCGGCGCGGCCAGCAGCAGCAGCAGCAACAGCGACGGCGGCGGCGGCAGCAGCAGCGGCGGCAGCAGCGGCAGCATGGCCGCCTCACATGGCCGACGGCCGGCGGCGCCGGCGGTGGCACGCTGGCGTCACGCTCCTCCCCGTCCGCGCCGGCTCCGCTTTCAACGAAAATAAATCATGGCGGCTCGCGGCCAGCACCTCCGGGACAGCGACTGCGGTGGACGCGGAGCGCGCGCGGCCGTCGGACTCGCGGCAGCGGCTGGGCGGGCGCGGCGCAGCGGCGAGACACACGCAGCGACGCCGCTGCGGCCTCCGGCGAAACACGGCCGCACGTGGCAGAGACTGGAGGCGGCGGCGCGCCGCGGCCGGCCGCCGCTAAAATTAGCCCGCACTTTGGCAGGCCATGTGTGCGCTGGGCGGCCGCCGACCGCAGGTAGCTGGGGACGCTCAGAGGAGGCCAGGAGTCGGGCAGGGGCGCGTCCAGCTGCGCAGTGCTGGGATGACGGGCGGCCAGGGTGCGGAGGCGTTCGGTGAGGCTCCGGGAGGTCTCACCGGGTGGCCGGCGGCGCCGCCAAGCCGCTTGTGCGCTGAGATGCCGGCCGGTACGGGGGGACAGGGCGCTGTTGTGGGGTGGCGCGCACAGCCGCCTCTGAGGCGTCGCTCCGTAAATATAGCGACAGAAGATGCCCTACCGATGGCAGATTCCCCACATGCCAAATTATCGGGCAGCTCCTACGGCCCCCCGTCGGAGGTATTTGTTTGGAACAGCAGCAATGCTTCCGCAATTGTGACGAATGGGCATCAGGAAGGCATCGCTGTGTGATTGATCTGGGTAAACTGTGGACTTGGTGCCGTGATGGAACACCGCGACAGCGGCGTGCCCTTCCCTAAGCGCCATTTACGCAGACATTGGGCGCAAGGGAAATACTTCACCGATTGGGCGATGTCATAGGTACCCGCATGCAATGAGCTGCGCTACATGTTTGGAAAGCTTCGAGGGTGGGTGGTACGGACAAGACGTTTATGATATGTCGAGCAAAAGCTGACAAAAATATTTCGCTTTTATAAGGCTCTTCAACCACATTCAGGCTCTCTCACACTGCTGCAGCAATTAGCAACACAAAGAGTAGACTTGGGTTAAAGTTTGCATAGTTAAGAACTGGGGTGCTCCGAAAATGCAAACGAGTGGGCAACGGTTGGTTACAGCTGATTAAAAATAGGCGGTGGCTTGCCCGTGAAAGCCTCTGCTGGAGGGGCTATGACATCAGTGGTCAGACTCCCACTAAGACACTTACTACACAATTGGCACGAGGTATCATAAACATGCGATCTTCGTGCCCTTTTCTGCTGTCGGCAGCATCTGAAAGAAATGGTTCCTGGCAGGACACAATGCGGGCGAAAGTCGCGTGTTATTTCAGGCCTATTTTATTTCAGCTCCGCAATCTGACCGCCCATCAGACGACTTCGCTGACCAACGCACGCAGCAGCTATCTCTGACGTCATCAGCACAATTCATTCCGGAGACACTGGCCACGCGGTCGGATGCGAACTGGCGGCCGCTGGCAGCTCTCCAGACAGCATTTGTTATTGGCCGTGCGTGCGTTGGCCGCTGGGCGGCGGCGGTGGCGGCAGCAGCGGCCGTGCGGCGCCGCGGGGCCGCCCGGGCCGGCTGGTGACCCGGCGGGCGGCGGCGGTGGCGGCAGCGGCGGCCGTGCGGCGCCGCGGGGCCGCACGGGCCGGCTGGTGACCCGGCGGGCCGGCGCGCAGCTGCCGCCACTGAGCCGGATTATGGCACGCTTCCGGCAGCCAAGTGGGCCGACGCTGCGCTTTGGTGTCGTCCGGGTGGGAGGGGATGTGCATAGGTGGCCGGGGGCAGTTTGCCGGGCCAAGGGAGAGCAGCGGCGAGAATGCCGTTTGTTGGGTGAGATCCAGGGGTTTTGGTGCATGGATGATCGGACGTTGTGGTGAAATTCGTGGAGGTCGCTCCGGTGGAGGATTTGATGACGCTCTTGGAGTGATCTTGTGGCGCTGCAGTTGGCAGTGGTCTGTACGAGCACTTCGCGTGGACTGTAGGACGGTTATAACACAGTTTGGTGCATGGTCCATAGTGGGCTTGCTTCATCATGGGCGGGAACACATCAGAAACGAAGCCTGTTCCTCAGCCAATGGAGGGTCGGTCTAAACTGATGCCCTTGAGGCAGGCAGATTAGCTGACGCCCAAACCGGTCACGGATCAACACCCCCGTCCCCGTCAGGTGGCCATACACGCCCTCGGTCGTTCCTGCCAGGTGGCCATACACGCCCTCGGTCGTCCCGTCAGGTGGCCATACACGCCCTCGGTCGTTCCCGTCAGGTGGCCATACACGCCCTCGGTCGTTCCCGTCAGGTGGCAAAAGTGGTTGAGGTCGGACAAGTGCCAGCCGAAATAAGTTTGGAACAAGATGAATTCGAGCCAATTGAACAAGTTTGGCTCCCTGGTCATTACTTAACTGTTCCATGTCATTGAGAAACTGACGCTGTTCCCAAGACATTTGCATAGATTAAGCTTCAATTTTGAAATAAAATGTATCAGATGAAGTGCTTGATGTCTAGAGTATCTTCAATTCAAATATATTACGTTTGTGCGAACACCCGGCATTATCAGCTTTACTCGGATGCGATTGGCAATTGCATGTGTAAAAATCTGCTAATAAATGTCATGGATATGTCATAGCTCTGAACTGATCGGTTCACGTGCACTACTGGAATATCAAGGATTACCAACAATTAATATGGTGAAATAGCGATACTGATAAATATATTCGAGAACATTCACTTAATATCTTGATCAGTCTCAGTAACTGAGAGCAGTGGCGCAGCCAAAGGAGAGGGAAGGGGGTGGTGGGGATGGGGGGGGTGGGGAGGAACCTCATGAGACGCCTGCCTTGAACGACATATATATATATATATATATATATATATATATAATATATACCACAGTATATATATATATACCATAGATAATATATATATATAATATATATATATATATATATACGTATATATAACGGAACATAACGACACAACATAACACAACATAATGACATAACATATGTGACATAATTTTACCATCTGGTGATGAGCAAAACTGATTTTAGCTTTAAATCTCATAGCCTGCAATAGGCGATGACATGTCAAGTCCATCAGTCACAATGTAGTGACAGCAGATTGCCGATTTAATATGCGCCGTGAACAGCTGGGACTATTGTTGGGCCCGGGGCAGACCAGCAGCAATAGGTCATCGATAAGTCAGTACTGCATTTATTATTCATCCGTCGCAGGTATGTTTAGCGATCTGTTGGGTCCGTTAGCCTGTTCGCAGTGCATAAGAACTGTCAGTGGCACTGGGACTCGCTCGCAAAAAGGCCCGCCTTCGCAAATCATAGGAGCCCTCCCATGACGATGGGAGGGGTGACGACGACGACGACGACATGACGACTGGTCGCTGGTGCAATCATCGCTGGCCTCCGCACTGTTCGGGCCAAAGTAACTTACGCTGATGACCAATTGGCTTTCTTATGTTTTAATCGTGCACAATAGCGTACAAACAGAAGGTAAGATTTAACGCACTGCTACTTTCCTTCACCGAATATGTAAACATACAGAGCACATGCATTTCGAATGTGTGTAACACCTATTTTCACAATGCATGCTCTTTCTTCGTGTGCTATACGACAAGACTTTGGGAATAAGCGATGACGACAATGATGGCGTCTAAGAGCGCGGCAACGCAGCATCTTCGAACGATGTAAGCTATTCGTTTTATAAAGTCGGTGGACCGCAACTGAAGAACGTCCCTTTAATAACCCCGGTGGAAAAGCAATGATACTTGCCAACAGAGAGCACAGAAAGCCGCCCCGTGAGGCACTGCGAGTGGGGCTAGCCACTCCGTGAAAGGAACCGATGTGGTGGTCAGGAGGGTCGATGAGCAACCATCGAGTGCATGGTCACCGACTGGTGACGTGCTGCGCTGCGCCACCATCGTGCTCTGTCTGGCGTATCTGGTCGCTTACACTTATGAAAATGCAAACGACAGATATTCAACGCGTTTTACTTCAATGCCGAATGCACGCTCGCTGGTGCCTTGCGATCAAGTGCGATTTACGACGACAAAACTGGTGCCGAGTCACCAACGCGCGGAACGCGGGGCAGGATCGAAGCATGACATTTTTCCAGGATGAGTCCTATAAATATCGGTCGCCAGCGCATGACGGCGTCTTCGCCGTAAGCCTGCTGACGTGGCCGCCTCTGCCGGGCTCGGCTCCGGTGCTCTGCGGGGGGCGGGTGGGACCGCGCCAGTCGGCAGCTCCGATGACGCCAGTCCGGCCGGAAGCGGGCTCCGCCGGCCGACGGAGCGGCCGCCGCGCACCTCGCGGGCGGCGGCGTCGGCGGCGGCGGCGCACCTCGCGGGCGGCGGCGGCGGCGGCGGCGGCTGACGCGCGCCGTTTAATCGCCGCCATCTGAGCGCCGGTCACTCCGTCATCAGTCAATACTATCGGTGACGGCCGCCCGACATTCCCTGGCAGCGGACGTCGGCACACGACGCCCCATTAATAGCCTATCTGCATGACGCCGGCGGCCGCCGCCCACCTGCCCGGACAGCGGGCGCCGGACGCCGCCCGCCCGCTGCCGACCCGGCCACGTGCGGACGTGCTGGGCCGCCCGGCGCCGCCGACAAATTGACGCCGACGGCACGGGGTGAGCGGGGCGCACGTGCCGGCGCCGGCCGCCGTGACCGGCTCTGGCGCCGGCCGGACCGCATGAGTCGCGCGCCGCAGCGACGAAACGCCCCGCGTTGACTCGACCGGCTGGGCGCGCCCCCCGTGACGTCATTCGGGAGGCGTGTGGCCCCGCGGACAAATTGCGAGGAGGTGTTGTGGGATAAACAAACACTTAGCTGGTGTGGGACAGGTATTTTTCCACGTCGAGGCTTTCAGTGGGAGGGCGCGCGGTGGAAAGTGTCCGCGATTCCCGACACGACCCGGGCAGACGCCAGCAGCAGGCTTTCTTTCCCCACATAGAATGCGAAGACTTCTGGCGACAAGCGCCTGGGTGCAGGCTCGATACGATTCCTCAGGCGCCTTCCGAGCTTCTACGACAACGTAAAATGTCAAACAGACGGAACAGCAAATTAGTTTGCCCATGTCGCAGTGGCGGTCCGCTAAAAAGTGTCCCTGTGCCTTATTACTGCCATTGGGGTATGTCGGTGTAGCGTACATAGGCAGTTAGCAATAATTGGTCATTAAAAGCTGCGTGAACATGGACGCTTTATTAATAACAAATCGATTTCTAGCATGGTGAGTCGTGCGGAAGTGATGTTTGCTTGACATAATGGGGACTTTGCCTCTTGGTGGCATTGGATATCCATCTACGACCGCATAAACATGGGTCCAAAAAGCATTGCTGGCGGCCATTTTGCTCAACCACCTTCTGCATACCGTTGACGAAACGTGCCGCAAAGCTTATTACATTGGAAAGCACATGCGTCGCAATCTGACCTAAATGTTTTCCAAATCCATAATTTCGTTTGCTAAAACGTGACCTCATTGGCGCCAAAATGTCAAGGACATGCTTAAAGGCTCCAGCACGCCCATCTTGGGCATAAGAAACATGTCAACTAGAGTCAACAGACAGGACATGTTTTCTGTCGTGTAACCGGTTTCTTTTTGTTCATTTGTTCTACGCGACTTGTTCATGCCACTGCCAGCGGGCGCCACTCCATGAGCTGTTGCCCCGTTCAGGCGCGGGGCGGCACCAGCGACACCGCCAGTGCACTGCTCACATCAGCGGTCAAGGTGCCATGCTATGTGTATATTAATGCGGTTAGTTCTCTATGACGACGATAAAAAATGGCTCTTTTGAGCGCATTTGATTACATTTTCGCGTCGGTAAACAAGAGTAAGCAATAGCGAACTGATCGGTATCCTGCTGGAAAGGCGAGCAGAGGCCGATGGCAGTGCGGGAGATCGCGTGATGCCAAACGGCTAGTGGAAACAGGCTGACACCGGCTGAATCATTTTGCGCAGACGTTTACATGAATGGTGCATGTCTGCTTTGAGGCGGCCTGCAGAAGTTAGCTCTGGAACAAAATGTCACGGGCCAGCAAGTCCCAGGCGCGTTAAGAATCAGCCACGCGCTGCGCTAGCTGCCACGCTGTTCTCCCGGACCGCGGGGTGAGGCTACACCCGAGCCACCGCCGCTCTCCCTTCAGCTCCGGCAAGCAGCCAGGGACCAGGCAAGGTATCTGTAAAGCGTAGGGTTTCAAATGGCGCATTAATTTGTTTAAGCACCTGCTGATCGTCATGCAAAACATTAGCCTCATGCCATGCTTTTAGCCAGGTATAATTCATTGTATGTTCTGAAGTTGCTGGATTAGCTAATTAACTGCTCTTGCGCTGCATTGTGAATTCTGAGTTGGTTAGATTACGCAAATTGTGAGACGATCATCCTCTGTTGCATGTCTATTCAGGCGTGCTTGAGGTCGCGAAAACCCGAACATGTAAGTATTTTATTCGAATAAACCTTTGTTTGAGTCTTGGTGTAGGTATTCGAGGACGCTATTCAACTGCAATCGAGTGAAGTAAGATGAACCGAAAGTTGTTCTAATACGCGTGCAAATTAAGGGAAGTCAGGTCTGAGCCCTGCGTATTGTGCTTACCAAGGTTAGACGCGAGACCGGCACTGGCCTAGCAGAACGTAGCCAAAACGGTCGAGTTTTCTCAGCCGTTATCGTCTTCATCTTCGCTGTTAAGTTTCTCTCTTTCTTTACGTCGGTTGTTTGCAAATGCGCTTCGCAGTCAGCTGGCTGGCCCAGGCGTCCGGCTGAGTGACAAACTGTGCCGCCGTATTCTGGTGTAATGCGGCACAGTCTACCTGCCAACTGTCCTGAAAAGCTCGTGGTCACCTCTACTCTCTGTTTTACTCTCCGCAGACGCACAGTGCGGATATTAAGAATAATGATGGCATTGTTGGAGACGACGCAGTGCTTGTAGATAATACACTCAGGTTGATCATACGGCTATAGCGCGGAAAAACCTCTAATGACCTGAATACTTATTCGGCATACTGAATGCGGGCATTGTTACAAGCGTCGGGGCGATTATTCATCTGAAAAGCGTAATCGGCTCCACTTTATAAGACGTTCACGCAAGCTGTGGATAGCATTGCCCGCATATTTGCACTCGTATGTGAAGCTATGGTTTACCCAACGGAATATTCTCGCCATACTCAAATTTAGAGGTTCCTTTTGACATGTGCAGCAATGAAGTCCGCGCAGCCCAAGATCAAAGATGGAGGTTGACACAGGGCATGCGAGGCGGAACGGCATGGTTTTCTATGGGCTGAGCGAGCGCATCTTTAAGCTGTTACATTGGTCGCCGCAGCACGAGCAGGAGGCAGCATTTCTAATGCCTCCTGCTCGCGCCAGAGTCAAGAATAGTTGAAGGGAGCGTTCCACATTTGTATGTTATTCTTTTTAGCCGAAATTGCCATTTGGAAGGCCATTCGGTGCAGTTCACAGCTAGGCCCAGCTTAAGATTAAAACCCCGTCGTTCCTAAACTACTGTTCAGCGAAGATGTGCATATTATTCTGCGCAGACTATTTTGTGCAGATTATTTCAAGGCTATTAAACATGCATGGCGCTATGCATGGTTGATTCATGTCATTCACATCTTGCTACCCCACAGGCAAGACGACGCTCAAGGCCAGGAAGAATATCATTGGCAAAGCCGTTCAGACCTGACGCCTGAGAGGACGACTTCCAGATTCATCAGACGTCAACTGGCTCTTAAACAATGTTAAGCGAGCTGTGCAAGCTTCAATCATGAATTACGTCGTGTGCTGCACAATAAAATAAGTTGTGCATGGTTTCTTGGCTTGTCAGTTATTACGGACATAATGCTGACAATCGAATAACTTAGGAATAGCGCCATAACCGAGTGTGTGAATGTAAGGAAGCATCTTCATCTCACGGATAAATATGCAAGAAAAGACCAAAACACGCGCACATAACCATACTTGGCTGAGCGAACACTTCCAGCGCCGCCACCGCCAGCTCTCGGCGAATTTGAAGCACTACAAATGAGTGCCAGGGTGGCAATTTCGTAAGGCTTATTTGACAGCACCGCAGCATCACGCAAACGTTCCACGACGCAATCAGCGGATAATGCATTAAGGAGTATGTTTACTAAATAGTGAAACTTTGTTGTGTTCATCAGTCTTTTCCGCTTAAAAGTATAACGCTGATTATGATTGAGTTACTTTATCATATCCGATGCTCGCTGTAACAACTTCCGATGTTGAGTATTTCCTTTAAACTCGACAAGTTCCGTTTTTTTAAACATATTGCGCTGCACTCAGGGTAAAACTGTGTTGCTCCCATCGAACATGCAAACACACTTCCTTTGAAGGGGACATGACTAACCAGGTTGAGATAATACAGTGACTGGCAGTGGATTTGGGCTCAATATACAGGTCATGTAAAGGCAGGAAAAGACAATCAGGGAATATTACACATTATTGGTTTCACTCAAACGCTTAAAGTCAAACCTCTTATCCATTATGGATTTGGCTACATGATGGGTGTTCCGGTGCCACGTTTCTGGAGCCGGAACGAGTGCAGGAACTGGGTGTGAGTTGCAAAAACAATGCCGTTTTTTCCGAGCTGATACCCTTTAACCGAGTATGTGCCAGGGCAGGCTGGCAAATGTCGATGGAAAGCTATTGTGGCTTAGGCGGGGGGCGGGGGGGAGGGTATCAACAAAGTTCTATTTAGGCTGAGCACGAAGTGAACGACATGTCAGCCGTCGTAAATACAGATATATGCAAAGTAGATGTATCGGCCTACAAGGGGACACCACTTCCCAACTGCGTCGGCTCCCTGGGACCCTGGCGATGATCTCGGTGTCTCCTAGTGTTTAAGGATCCCGGGCACGTCTTAAGTCTGATTACCATGGGTTAGTGAGGATGTGATTGGGAGGGGCTGATCTGAGGATGGGAGGGTATCTTGATGATGGGATCTAATCTACTGACGGAATCTGATCTGATGATAGGATCTGATCTAATGATGAGACCTGATCTGATGATGACTTCTGACCTGATGGTGAAATGTGATCTGATAACGGGATCTGGTGCGATGATGGGATCTGATCTCGTGATGACATCTGATCTGATGATGACTTCCGATCTGATGATGGGATCTGTTTCCGACCAGGATCTGAAGATGAGGCCCATTGACCTGCAAGACTAGAGGCGTCGCCATCGACGGACGGGGCTCTCACCATTCTCCGGTGGTGCAGGTATGCGAAGGCGAGTCCCGTGCCTCGCATATCACGTACCACTATCACGTCATCGCAGCCACGTATCACGAGGCAAGCATCTCACTCCTATCCACCACCTCTGTCCACATCTTAACACGCATCGATGTACCTAGATTATCAGTGTTGGCAATTCAGATAGCACCGAAGAAACCTAATGTATCTAAATGCAAAAAATCGCGGCGCCTTTGTCGCGTTAAACATACTTTCGTGCAAATCAACTTTTGTAACATAAAACGACCTATAAAATGGCTGCTCTATTTCAGATGTTTGACATCTCGGGTAGACTGCGTTTTTCCCAACTGGTCGATCCCCGTGCGATGACTTACCCGCCACTCGCATCGAGTTCTGGCCCCGCCTCTGCTCCAAGGCACAGTTACGCTCTCCCCTCCCCGGCGTCAGGGTGGCGATGTATGCTGGCGAGGTGCTGATGGTGATACACCTGGTGATATGCCTTCGAGGATCATTGCAGATCCAAGTAAAGTCAGTGAGCTAGACATTCCGCACTGATTGCGTTGGGGGCGCAACCAGGGTTTTGTTATGGGGGGATGGCAGAGCTCGGTGAGTACGCATCAAGCCGCTTTTTGACATTCTGTGGGGAGCGACCCGTGATGAAAAAATGCGGGAGTAGGTAATGCGCTGGGGTCTTTACTACGAAGTTCTCAGCGCTCCTACCTTGCCAGTAAAGGACTCGTGCTGCTGCAGCTTCGGCTGCGCTCAGCGGATACCGCTGACAGACCGATACGGCCATCTATGAGCCAAGAAAGGAACTATCACTTTGGGGCTACCCGCTGTAGCCCGGCGTCAGCAAATGCAAGTGTTTTCCTCTCTCAGATGTCTAAGGCAAGGCCCTGTAATAACGTCGTGGAGCTCGGTTGGGCGGCGACAAGCGCCTAGCATAAACAAATAGCAATCATCTTGCATGAGTGCTTGCCCGGGAGGCGGACTCTCTCCTCTCGCAATTGCGACGCTCGAAGTGAACGGAAGTTGCATGGGGTCCGGGCGGGAGGGCGTAGTTTTGTTCAGGGGTTGTAGATAAAAGACACCTACTTATTGCTTACGGGAGGATAGATTTTGTGCGCAACACAGCTACGCTTTCTGAGGCGTTTTAAGTTGACGGTATTCCTGCAATCAAAAAGTACAATACCTCCCTAAATAATAAATAAAATTCACTCGTCTATCAAAGTGTTAGCCGTTCCCAACAACTTTTGGAAGGGACAAACGGCTCCAATTACTGTAGTTGAAAAAAGTGATCAAAGTTTTCCGGCCTCAAATTGAGCTATCTGGATAAGCTTACTGTATGCACGCAGACTTCCAACTTTCCAATAGATATAAGACACACAGTTTTGCGCCATTGTTTGTACTACGATCGATCGGTGACATACCAGACATGATGGATGGAGTGGGCACATTCCACAGGCCGGCATCGTGGTCCAATGGGCTTCACATCCTCCAAAAATTTGGTTTATACTGTCGCATACCAACACCCGTGACTGCCGTGCTAGAACAAAACGAAAACAAAGACATCTTAGGTTATCTTAGGATCAGCAGTCTATCCATCTTTGTTCGCACGAGGCGAGGATCACGTTTTAAATGTTTTGTTTCACATGTTGCATGTGAAAGCCTCTGTATTTAGTAAATTATACCTGATGCTTCAAGGGGGTGACAAACCGCTATCAAGGTCACCTCACAACCTCCCGTGGCTTTTCCCTGCAGCTCACCACCATTGCACAGGTGACAGGAGTGGTCCCGTTACCCTAACTTTGAAACTCGTATGACATTAAACTGCGTTCGTCTAAGTAGAATGATAATGTTAGTACATTGAGAGAAGTTTGTTAATGTAGCTTTATACGCTCAGAGGCAAGAACCCCGCTTTGCGCCTTACGTTTTAGCTACATAAAGCTGTCCACACCTAAATGCGTGCACCTTCCCAAAGTACGAAAATATCAAACGAACAGTAGGAGTGGCCCAACTTACGCCAGACGATTCAATCTTATTGCAATTTCTTCATAGACATACTCCCCTAATCATCAAATCTATCACAAAACGTGTGACACTCGATTCGGTGGTTCCATTCATCCGGCACCAGCGGCGGGCACAAGGCCCCTTTTCTTAGGATGTTTGCATTGCATTTGACATGGAGCGTAGGCACTGTAGTTTGTGGAAACGTGGGGTGAAATTATTTCCGCACAACTATATTTTGTATGCCTTTGAAAAGGTCCCAGGCTGCACGAGCAAGTGAGAATCATCTTTTTGTCTGTCTTTGAAATGTTCCTCTCAACGACACTGCTCCCAGGCCTGCTCCCACCTTTATCCACTTTAAACCTTAACCCCCCTGCCAATCCTATCCCTGCTTGTAATTCGACTCCCACCTCTAACCACATCCTTGCATCTAACGTTCAGGCAATGTCTCCCACGCTTCAAGTGCGCACCAAAGCATTGTAAAAGACGGCGCTCGGCTGTGGCGGCTGCAGAGGGAGTGTGCTTAGGGAGACGTGCCACAGGAATGCTATCAAGTTTCATAAAGCAGAAAGCAAAGGTAAAGAAACTGTACAGTCCAACATGGGGCCTTGGGATCGCGGTTCGGTTGCAAGACCAATTTACGTTTCGCCTGTTTGGTCCAGTGGGAGACCAAATGCGTGAAGGGACCAGCCAGGCGTCAAATGCCGTGCAGCTATGTTATCAAATGCATGTGTCAATACACACCTAGTCAAAAAGAACCTACATGGGGGTCGGAGGCCTCACTACACCACTCTTTCGTGAAAGTAACACCCCCCCACAGCACGTGTTTCCTCAAAACAGATGGTGTCTGCATCCCACTGAAAAACACCAAAGCTACACCCCCTCGCCGCCGGACGAGACTTTGCGATGGGTTCAGCTGATCTTGAAGAGGAATGCAAAGCATCCCCACAGCAACTCATTACAGCTCCTCGAACCATATCTTCTCACCTCGAAGAAAGTGATGTTCATTCACACTTCTCGAGCGGATTTTGGGATCTGAGATGCAAAGTAATCCCATTTGCCGGGTCACGGAGGGCACCAGAGAGGAAAAAAGCCGTTCGAAATCAAACTAGCATCTCTAAGTGTTACCCTGTTCGAAATGATTTTGTGTTGGTTAGAGAAGTGTAATAAAATCCACAAAAACAAGCAGACTGATAAAAAGGATTTACTTTTTATTTGTTATCCTCTGCAGCAAAATGTATTGAAAATGCAAGAGTATTTGAGAAACCACATTGCTTACGTTTCAAAAACTGGATTTTTCTGTTTTAATTCTATTTTTACGTTGACCGTATTCGGATATTATAAAAAAGATTAGGTGTAGACATATTAGATTATATATATATATATATATATATATATACACACATGAGTCAATAGCTACATTTCGGTGCTATCCCAACAGGTTTTCTTTGGATCTGGGATTTAAAAAGGCAGCACACCTCATCCTCTGAAAACGTACTGAATGCGTTGGCTTTTGTTAGCAATGATCTGACAGGGAATGTTACCACCACCCTTAAAGCCAACATTTTGAAAATATTGTTTTGAACTCCGAGCGACTGACGCGTGGACAGAGGGAGGCGTTGTTCTTGAAAAGGCAACATGGAACATGTTAGAAAATCATGTCCTGTCTCCGAAAAGCACCGCCAGTCACACAAGAAGCAAATATTTTTCAGAACCTGCCGCGGCTGCGTGATACTGAAACCATTTCGGAAACAGGCCAGTTAAAATGAGACCCGGTAATCTGCAGGCAGTTCTCCGCAAACACCTCAGCACTGTCGATTTGAGTATGTATCACTTGTTATTCCCACCTTTGACCAAGCAGAGCAAATGACGTGAGCCCATAATGCCACCACAGAAAATTTGCATGGCATATCCTCGTTGCCATAACTACCGTAACACCGCTACATCACATCGCAACAGTACCTAAAGCTTCTCCAAAACAGCGGCTATCTTCAGCCTTCAACCGCAGTCCCTGTAACACAGCAAAGGATGCAATGGTCCTCGATCACTGTCTGCTGATAAAGCACTGACCACGTGCGGCAACACCTGGGACGCCTTGGCGCTGCCAGGGCCGCGGCTCCGTTCCGCCGAGCGTGCCAGCACCGCAGCTCCGTTCCGCCGGGTGTGCAGGAGCGCTGAGGTCACTTACAATATACCGGCGCTTCACACCTAACCCCGACAACGCCCAGCGAAGAGGGACAGTCGTTCCCGGGGCCGTCGAGAGTGATCCCGGACCGGCACGGGCCCGGGTCGCGCGATGCTCGCCTGACCCTGGCCGGGGTCAGGCGGCGACGCCGCCCTGGCGCCGGGCCGGCGCCGCGGCGAGGTCATTAGCCGGCGGCGGCGGAGCTGCGGCCGCGACCCCGCCGCGCTACGGACTCCTATCTCGGCCACATCGACCGTCGACTCTCATTACCAATCATCAGCCGGCGGCGCTCTCCTCCGGCCGGAGGCGATCAGACACGCGAGCCGGGGCCCACCCACTCTCCCGGCGCCGCCCCCCCCCCCCCCCCGCCCTGCCGCCGGCCGCCGCGCGGGTCATTGTCCATGCGGCGCCGTCCCCAAGCCAAGCGGGGTTTGCTATGATCCGCCAGCCTCGAGGTATCATGTTGTCTATTCGGCACGCTCCATCGGCGCTGGGTGCACCCGAATGCTCATCTTCCAAACCCTGTTATTGTTCGGAGAGCTAAAAGATTTCTCTCAGGTTTTCTGGGCGCGCTGTCCCACCCATTTAAGTGGAAACTTGAAACTTTGTGATTGCCCGTAAACACTCAACACATTCGCGTCACAAGTTTCAAGGGCCTGGTGCAGCCAATGGCGCTCCAAAAGAGGGCTAAATGCAGGGCATGTTCGAGGAGTTTCACTTTTTCGTAAATCGGTGGTTACAGTGAAGCGAACACATCCTCAGAGTAGAAAGCAGCAAGCATGATTTGTGTTTTGGGCCCAGAACCGATTTCTTACAAATCGTGCTTGGTGTGACATTTCCACGGCGCTGTTTTGGGGAAGTCGGTTCTAAGCTGTCAAGGGACCTTCCTAAGGCCCGTGTTGCGTGGTGCTGCGGACTTCGAATCCAGCATTCCCAAACGTCTCCTTCCAACAGAACGTTGGTTATGAGAGGCATACAAATAACACTGCGAGATGTGGGAACCCCTCGGCGTGAGCGTTATTTTCCACACGCTCAAAGCGCGGTTTTCTGTGGTGAAGCTGCAGAGATGTTCGGCGACAGATCGCGTAATTGGTGGAGCAGGGATGGGATGTTGGGCCAATTAGATTAAGATAGAGCGATTGCGGCCATAATTTCACTCAGTGGCGTTAACAGTAGCTGGCGTGGCATCGCTGGAGTAGCCAAATAACAGTTGTTTATCAAATTAGACGATTTTGCTAACTGCATTTTCTCTACAAAATTGTGTTCAGCCCGGAAGTTTAAGGAGTAGTCCATCTGCTTATTCAGCTATTTCAAATGCAGTGTCTAGCCAGCTCACCGCAGCTTAATTACCGTTCAAAGACCCATAGCAATCAACCACTTCTATATGTGAGAAGGCCCCGCTGGTGACCTTGCCAAGCGTACGCACCACAATAAAAACCACCAGTAACGGGGACGACTGGTTCGGCGGGCCTTCTGTGACGGCAGTAGCCATGGGGGCGTTACCAGTGATGATAAGGCTAGGCTTTTTGAGCCAGACCAATTCGATAACACTTTAATTGAGTGGGCCACACGGGTCAACCAGCCGACCCATCTAGAAGATCACACAGGGGTGGAGCCGGATCCCACAGGGGGGAGCCGATCCCACAGGGCTCCTGTTTATCGGTTTCGGTGATTTTTTGGGCTCCAGACATATGTCTGCCATTATGGCATGAAAATTTAAGTAGACAAGATCGACGAGTTGACAGTGAGTTGTCGTCTGGGCAATTGCAACCAAAGCACTGCGGAAAACGAAAATATCCTAGACAAATCCTGATCGCGTTGAAAAAGACTCCGCTCCTATATCGCTTGCGCGACCTAATCTCTTGGTTTAGCTGGCAGCTTCTGCATGACAGGCTGGGTTCGAACTAGCTGGTGATGTAAGTCGCATCCGCTTGGTGACTGGCGCGCATGGGGTGGCAAAGTTTTGACCACTGTTGGTGGGCTGTAGCCGGCACACTCGCCTGCGCCATACAGCTGCTTTGCATCGTTGCCCACTCTGGGCACTAAGATCTGACGTCAATTCTTGGGAAAATCCATGGACAGCACATGGTCTGCGCTTGAGGGCAACAAGCGGTGGCGCTGATTCGGAGACGAGTGGCAACATCATGACGAAACCTTACCCAGTAACGTGAAGACCAGCTAAAACAGGAATCACGACTGACCATGTGAGACTTGCACCTGGACTCGATCCACAAAGGCACGTCGCTCGAGACCCGTGAGCACTGCTCATCAAGCATCAGTCACGGCTGACGAAACACCCCAACGCACAGTCAGCGTTCGGGCATGCAAAGCTGGCGCGGCCCGGCCGCGGGGTGGGTCGGGGATCGTCAGGGAGCGTATCCGGCTCGGATCCTCGGTCGGATCCGCCCGGTGACGCCGGGAGTCCGGAGTCGACGGAGTCTAGCGCTGACTGGGTCACGGCCACGCCCGGCGGGGGCGGGGCTGGAGGCAGCACCTGCACCGCCAGTAGATCCCGTCGTTGCACGGATGGGTCAGGTACTCCGTCGTTCGCCGACATTGAAGACGCGGCCGGTTCTACCTCGCAGACTGTGCTTGCAGTCTTACAGGAGGGCACGCTGTTCGCAGTGGGATGAGAGGTCATTCTAGGTGTCAAGGAGGAGGAGCCGCTCACAGGCACCGAAGCGGACACACGGTTGCGTCGCTGCAGTTAACAGTTTGTCGCGGGATCTCCCTGACCTGCTGCACACAAGCGTCGCACGCCACCAGACCTCCGCACAGGGGCGCAGTCAAAGAGAGTAGGTGGCGGTGGGGGTCCGTAAGAAAATCCTGGCTCTGCCTCTGCCTTCGCAAATGCAGGCTCAACAGGAACGGCAAAGTGCAGCGGGCGACCGAACAATACATGGGTCGGAGCGTTCGCCCGCGCGGGCGCGTCAGCAGCCCGTGGAGACCGCCCCAAAGTCGTCCGCGTCCAGATTAATCCGCACGTGACCTTCTGGATGAACCGCATAAGCGGCTTCACTGCAATCCTGGCGTGCCCACTCGACTGCTGGGATACATCGTCGGTGTGTGATGCTCAGAGCCGTGTTCGTCGGTGTGTGGTGCTCAGAGCCGTGTCCGTCGGTGCGTGATGCTCAGAGCCGTGTCCGTCGGTGTGTGTTGCTCAGCCGTGTTCGTCGGTGTGCGGTGCTCAGAGCCGTGTTCGTCGGTGCGTGATGCTCAGAGCCGTGTCCGTCGGTGTGTGTTGCTCAGCCGTGTTCGTCGGTGTGCGGTGCTCAGAGCCGTGTTCGTCGGTGTGTGGTGCTCAGCCGTGTTCGTCGGTGTGTGGCGCTCAGAGCCGTGTTCGTCCGTTAGCCTCAGGAGCAACAGCCAGCGAACTGCCACTCGCCGCCCGTCGGGTGTTGGGGGAACGACTCACGTGCTCATCTCGACACGTGGACGACGCTCGTGCGTCCTTTCTATGTGAACGAGCCCTCCAAGACTTCTTCGTCGCTTGCTATTGTATCACATGCTCGTTTTTTTCCGGCTGGAAGTGAGAACTTGACGTTAAGCTGACATTGACATTAATGGTGACATGTGTTGGATGACCACAAGTGATTGCAAATATCTTGATCGACACCAGGCTGGCAGACAATTCGTCTGGCCTCTCCGCTCGGTTAGTTCGCTGCAGCAGCTGGGGTGCAGTCACTGGAACGCCTCACACGACCAGCTACTGACGGCGTGTCAGGAGACGCCCGCTGCGAGGCAGCCGCGTTCCCGCCAGTGGTGACGCCATAGAGGGTTCAGTTGGGTTTCGCTGTCCGGAAACCCGGCGAACACGGCGTGCCTCGGGGCCAAATACCCCGGTCGCGCTCAACAGTCGCTCTCACCTTCACCAGCGTAGGATCTTCGAAGAGTGAGGTGCAGCCTCCCCCTCCCCCCTCCCCCCCCCCCCGACTAGGCGTCAGTGCCCAGGCGAGAAATCCCTATGGCAATCTTGTGACCGACGTCCTTCTCGGCCTCTCCGTCCTTTGGAGTACAGCTCGTCCGCAGGGGCCCGAGGCAGGGCACCAGCGATAGCATCCTACGCTGGTACCTGAAGACCATGCCAACGCAATGTATCCAACATTCACGAAGCCTCTGCAGCCGAGATTCTCGATGTCTATCAGGCCGCTCCAGCTCAGCCCATGGACCAGCGGACGGCGATGAATGCTGCATCTCGCAAAGGCACGAACTACGCTTTCAACATGCCCATGCCACAGCGAGCGTCGTGATCTCTCGCAAATGGCCTGGCGCGACGTTATCTGCGACAGAAGACTGAATCAGACTCGCGTGTTAAGTAAAAGCTTTTAAAAAGCTTATGTGAAAGACACTCTGCTTCATCAAGGTTAGTGATCCCGTGGCACACTGCGTAGACAGGCTGTCTCAAAGGAGCTGCACTGTCCAATGAACTGCCATCAATACTCTTGACTATTTGCCGGCTCTAAGGAGTTCTCTTTATGCGTCTTTTGTATTTGGACTTAAGAGCTGCTAAAGCACACAATCCCGTATGATCCGAAAACATAAATTTCGTGCTAGGCGGCATGGCCGCCATTCAAGGTGTTTTCTAGACAGCATTTTGATCTCCGTTTTGGAATGGGCTGTTTTGCCTTGCTATCAAGACTCCCCGGTGCGCTCCCACTGGACCGCTGGACTGGTCCCGGACTGGGTCGACTGGACGCGGCCCAGCCGGTAATGTCCTGCGGCCCAGCTGGTAATGTCCAGTGGCTCAGCCGGTAATATCCTGCGGTCCAGTCGGTAATGTTCTGCGACACAGCCGGTAATGTTCTGCGGCCCAGCTGGTAATGTCCCGTGGCCCAGCCGGTAATGTCCTGCGGCCCAGCCGGTAATGTTCTGCGACCCAGCCGGTAATATTCTGCGGCCCAGCCGGTAATGTTCTGCGACACAGCCGGTAATGTTCCGCGGCCCAGCCGGTAATGTCCTGCGGCCCAGCCGGTAATGTTCTGCGACCCGGCCGGTAATATTCTGCGGCCCAGCCGGTAATGTTCTGCGACACAGCCGGTAATGTTCTGCGGCCCAGCCGGTAATGTTCTGCGACACAGCCGGTAATATTCTGCGGCCCAGCCGGTAATGTTCCGCGGCCCAGCCGGTAATGTTCTGCGACACAGCCGGTAATGTTCTGCGGCCCAGCCGATAATGTCCTGCGGGATAACATCCTGCGGCCCAGCCGGTAATGTTCTGCGGCCCAGCCGGTAATGTTCTGCGGCCCAGCCGGTAATGTCCTGCGGGATAACATCCTGCGGCCCAGCCGGTAATGTTCTGCGGCCCAGCCGATAATGTTCTGCGACCCAGCCGGTAATATTCTGCGGCCCAGCCGGTAATGTTCTGCGACACAGCCGGTAATGTTCTGCGGCCCAGCCGGTAATGTCCTGCGGTCCAGCCGGTAATGTCCCGCGGCCCAGCTGGTAATGTCCTGCGGCCCAGCCGGTAATGTTCTGCGGCCCAGCCGGTAATGTCCTGTGGCCCAGCCGGTTATGTCCTGCGGCCCAACCGGTAATGTCCCGCGGCCCAGCCGGTAATGTTCTACGGCCCTGCCGGTAATGTCCTGCGGCCCAGCCGGTAACGTTCTACGGCCCTGCCGGTAATGTCCTGCGGCCCAGCCGATGATGTCCTGCGACCCAGCCGGTAATGTCCTGCGATCCAGCCTGTGTGACGTCAGCCATTTTGATCGGCGAATGGAGCCGTACGACGGGATGTCGTCATATTTAATACTAGGTCGTCTACGAAAAGGTTAAAGGAATGCTCCATGCTTGAAGATATTGAAGCGAGCATCTGATATGATGAAATGAGATCACTTTTAACTATTATTTTCTTTTAAGTAGAAGACACAGTTATAGACGACACAAGTTCTCTGTTTAGTAAATATGCTCCTTGATACGTCATTGCTTCATTACGTCATCGTATCTTGCACGGCAATGATTGTGGGTTAGTTGGCGGCTGTTATATCTGGAGATTGTGCTCACGAACGTCAGATACGAATAACTCGATAATTTTATTTTTCGGCCTTGATCGCCTCTTGGCAAAGTGACTAGTATGCTTTGAATGGCGTTAGCATGGCGTCATGGATGCCTGGGTGAACTTGAAATAGTCTCCCCAAGGAAGTCTGCACCTCTTCGCGAGCGTGTAGTTCAGAAACTAGAAGCGTTTTGGTCTTAAGAAGCGCAGCGTGTGAACTGCGCCGAACACGTTTTCAATATGGCTATTTCAGTTCAAAATCCCATGTAAATATGGCGCACTCCCTGTAACTTGAATAGGTAAGGCAAATCAATAATATCGAACAATTGAGCTGGAGCTTTTGTTTGCTGCGGACGCATGGATTCAACCACTTTTCGAGTGACGGATAAATCTTTCAGAACAACGCTCTGTGAATACAGTCTGGTCTTGTCGTGACTCCAGATGCTGCAGAACAATCCACATCATGCACATAATCAGGTCCTGACTGCGTTTCAACCGAGGCATGCACTACACCGATCGGATCCACAGTGAAAAGAAAAAGCAGCCTGCAGTTCCAAGCTCCGGCAATTGAATAAAGTTATGGAACACAGCCCGCCCTTGATACGAACATGGCTGTTGAATTACAACCGTCTCTCAGGTCGATTTCTCAACACCGGTGGTTGACACCCACTTGACCCTCAACTGACGACCCGTGCTCGGGTGACTCGATGACGAGATCACCCGTGCTCGGGTGACTCGATGACAACAGATGACCCGTGCTCGGGTGACTCGATGACAACAGATGACCCGTGTTGGGATGGCATAACAGCGTGGACAGGGCTAGGCGGACTCTGTATTGGTCTGCAACTAATGCGCAATAAAGGCGTCGCACCAGCTATGACAAGTTTTATCGGATAGTCCTCAGTTGATTTACTTTGTCCCTGAACACCATCTATGGAAGGATACAGGGTTAGCAAACAACCTCATTTCGCACAGCGAAGATTAAGCTGCGTAAATCATGCCCATTCATCTGATTAATGATACATATTTATGATCGCAATTTGTCAACCTGAACTGTGCCGCTACAAGCTTATTCCGATGTTTACTCCCAAACCGCCTTACCATTTTTCGATCCGCGGATGCCAGCTAATAACCAGAGGTCTACAATGACGTCACAGTGACGCCACAACGCCACACAATGAGCAGGTTCCACACACAGCCACGGACGTGACAGGTAAGCCACTAGTGTTAGACCAGGCTCTCCAAAAGCCTCTGGGCTTGTGGTAAAGATACATGGATGCAACGTGTCGTCAAAACTACCAACGGTTAGACTACTACAGTCCAAACGGGGGTGGTACACACTCAGTGACGTTGTTTTTTTCGAGGGCTGGTCAAAGTTGAAAGTGATAGATGCGAACCTTGCATTTCGTGTCCAGCTGGTCTCACTATCCACCGAGCCTGTCACAGGTACAATGGGCACGCGACAATGGATCACTGCTGCCATCCTCCCCGCCGCCTGCCCCCCCCCCCCCCTCTTCGATCCGCCGCCGGCAGACGCTGATCGCCAGTTCGTCGTGGCCGACGCACGTGACCCGGGCACACATGCCGGCTGACGGCCGCCACCCGGCCGTCCGACCCGACACCCGACCCGCACCGGTTCCGGTCGACCCGCTCCTGCGCCGGCGGGCAAACAGCGTCGGAGGCGACGCGTCGATCGTCGGGATCGACGGGGCGTCGAGACGGACGCCGGTGGAAGCCCCGCCGGCCGCGCGTCCGGGGCACGCCGCCCTAATGCGGAAACAATGTCGCCTTCGCCGGCGACGCGGCGGGCCGAGGGGACGACGCTTTCTCATCGCCGGCCCCGCCGCCGCCGTCGTAAGGGATGGGGGCGATCTCGCCAGTCGCCTCCGGCGCGACC